>NW_027062628.1:0-86717 GCF_032884065.1 Artemia franciscana | reverse complement strand
CTAAAAACCGAGCTAGCATAAAGAGGGTCAAGCTGCCTTACTTGAAAGACATTGTTGAAGCTGAGTTCCGTCAAGGATCCCGACATCTGTTTTATCGCACAAGCTTTGAGAACAATGAAGTTGAGATTTCTGACTTTCTTCAAAAGCCATTCAACAGCAGGAAAAATACCTGAGTCAGATTCAACACCAAGAGGCATTTTCGAAAAAAAGGACACCATCGTAGAGAAATTATGCCCAATGATGCTTAGCAATTTTTGCCAATTTTGGAAAAACCTTCTGGTCACATCTGTTCCAATAGACGAAGACGAATAGACGAAGCCAATTTTGGAAAAACCTTCTGGTCACATCTGTTCCAATAGACGAAGACGAATAGACTAATAGACAATAGATGCAGATAACCCATATAAAGAAAAATAGAAGTCCAAATGTGCATATTCGTCTAAAATTGGTATGTTAGTAGGCGCTAGAGTACTGCTAACATTTTTTTTCAATGAAAACAAGCTTAGATCTAGGTTTTATCAGTTAAATTTCATGTTGACCTCACTAAGAAAACACTAACAAAACCTAGTATCTACTTTTTCATATGTTTAAAAAAATACGACGGATTTTTTTTCGGTATCAGAAGCAGCTTTGAAAACTTAAAAAAAAAAGTTAAAACTTAGTTAGAAATAAAACTTAAAGTTAAAAACTTAAAACTTAAAAACTTTACAATTAAAAGTTAAAAACTTTTGCGTTTTTCTCAGAAATTATTCAGATGTAAGTACAAGGTATAAAAGCCTATAGGAAAATTTTCTATTTGCTTACAGCTATATAAAAGATATAATATACTCTTATTGCTTAATTTAATACTTCGCGTGAGAGAAAACAAGAGTGAAAGATGAAAAAATAAAGGGGGGTGGAGACATAAAGACAGAAAGAACGAGAGAGAGAAACCAGTAACAAAAA
Source organism: Artemia franciscana (assembly GCF_032884065.1). Classification (NCBI taxonomy): domain Eukaryota; kingdom Metazoa; phylum Arthropoda; class Branchiopoda; order Anostraca; family Artemiidae; genus Artemia; species Artemia franciscana. The sequence goes on along the minus strand of NW_027062628.1, from coordinate 85,772 downwards.
TTTTAAATAGAGAAGATCTAGTGTATCTAACGGAAAATTTATTTTGTCAACTAACTTAGGTAAATATAATAAGATATAAAGGGCGCCAATAACTTGCCCAATGTAAGTCTAAAGAAAAAAAAAGAAGAGAAAAACGAAACAATGGGCCAAGAAAGGGACAAGGAAAGAAGGGGAGAAGCCAGGTATGAAAAAAATATTCATACTGAGGAAATATAGCACATCTTTTGAATTTTTTTTTTTTTTTATAGGCTAATGTAGATAAATAAAAATTAGATACACAAGACGCTATTGAAATACTCACTGTAGGTCAAACAAAGAAAAGAATGAATCATTATGCAAAGAGAAAGAGAGAGAAAAGGATAGAGAGAGGAAGAGAGGCCAGGTACGACAAATATAAAAATAGAAAAAAAATCAGCATTTTTATTAAATTCCTTCTTCCAGCTGACATAGGTAAATAAAACAAGATATAGATGCGGCTATCAAAACGCTCAACAATTTTTTGGGAATTCTTTGGGATTCAATAGTTCTTAAAAACCCAACGTTTAGATTTCTGATAACAAAAGTAAAAGTGTTTTCATCATTTTAGGGAAGTGCATAATAGATCGTTCCTGATTACGGTGCTCAAATTACTGTCATCTCATTAAAATTTTCCAAAATCCTTCAGATGTTATTATTCATGCATATTTCTTTAGAAATAGATTAGTAAAAATATGATTAAACAACAACTTACAAGCCTCCCCCCCCCCAAAAAAAAGGAAACTTTGGAAAAATCCCATTAAAATATATCCAGACAATTACTTTACCTTTATAATCGTCTCTCTTTTTTTCACATATTGCAACTGTTTTTGCAGAATCAGCTATGGCTCGTTTCCTAAATGTGACTACTTCCTGATGAAGTCTCATAATGGGATGCCTCAAGGCAGCTCTTTGCTGGGCAACCTGTGCCATAGCTTTGGCAGCAGTGCCCATGACTTTCCCAGCACCTGAAAAGGGCGATAAACGTCAGGACTCACCAAGGCTGCCTTATTCAGACCTAGACCCTATTACCGAAAGGTAAAAGCTACATTCGTTCGGCTACAAGCTAGTTTTTGAAACACCCGAGTCCCTTGGTAATAAACTATTAATATTGGTAATAAACTCCTCGGTACTTCCCTTGGTAATAAACAATGAATATCGGTAATAAACTCCTTAGTAATAAACTATTAATATTGGTAATAAACTCATAGGTAATTTCCTTGGTAATAAACTATTATACACAGTAAATTTAAGGGAATAAACTATTATTCCATGTGTCTGCACGTTAACAAATGTATTAAAGACGTTTAAAAGAAAAACTCTAGTAAGAACTGTTTTCCTTCTTATTTTTCAGCTACATATGCGAAAAATTCGTTACAGATATTTTTATTTACTTCAGCCAAAAAATAATGAATAAATTATATATAAAAAAAAAATTAATAACCACATAAAAGACATAGGTCCTTTGGGTGGCTGCACCCTCAAACCTTCTTTTTACCTAAAATTAACAAAAACCAAAAAATAATGTGCTATTTTTTAGAACAAAAAAATACAAATAATTAAAATGAAAATTTAGTCAAAAACAGGGAAAGTTTCCCCGTCACACCCTTACCATTAGCAGCGTTTGTCAAATATCTTTGAAATAGCGAGCCACAATGAAGGTGAATCCCTGATTTTATTCACCTTCAATTTTTGAAAAAGACTCCACAAATGCTATTCATGTTAGTTTATGTTCAATGATAAAGCAAGTAAAACCGTCAACAAATTTGTGGGCTCACTAATGGTGATTGGCCACAAGAAGTTACTCAGGTATTCTAAATATACATGCAAATGTGCCAAAGAAACACTCCCAGTTTTTTTAATTTAAAATTAAATCAAGGAAAAAATTTTTTCTAACATGACATTATTTTTTTTGGTTTGTATTTCTTAAGCCTTATAGTCATATAAAGAAGAGAAAGAAATAATGATTATATACGAACCTCATCATTCATTAGGAAGTACCATCGTTCTCTTTTCATATGGACCTTGAATGGTCCATATTGTAATATGGACCACCACAACCTCATCATTCATTAGAAAGTACCATCGTTCTCTTTTTATATGGACCTTTGATGAATTCCAATATTCTGGCATCCCTTGGCCCCTCCTGTGCAAAAATCATGTAATTTGTCATATAATATCTCGATAACTTGACTTTTCACATTAGCGTTTTACATGGAAGTAAACAGGCAGTAAGACAAGTTAAATGGTGGGGTAACATTTTCCTTTCTGGCCATCTCTGGAACCGCATGTAGATTATTTTTTTCAGACAGCAGAGACATCAATGTTTGTCAAGCGCACAGCCTCTCAGAATTTTTTTTTTGAATGAAACTATTCTTGTCAAAGTCTGTTGAGAAACAACGTGGAGTGTCAAATCATCTGAAATTACACGTGGGGCAATCCCATGAGCTAAAGGAGGATATTGGCCACACATCTTAAAGCTATTTTTTAGGTAACACACCTTGTTGAATGCTCCAAGAAGCTATAAAAAACATATGAGGCTGTCTGTCAATTACCAAATTATAGCCGAATGTAGAAAACCACTGGATCCACCATCATAACTAATAATACTACTAAGGTAAGTGAAGCTATCCACATGATCAATCTCCTTGATACCCAACATAGCCTCTTCACCTTCATTGAATCCTAGTCTAAGCAACATATCCTTCCTAATAATAATTCTAAACCCTATTCTTGCACCCTAAACTCCCAGAAGTTACTCATTTTGCTAACATTTTTTATCTAGGACCACCAAGTCATCTGCATAATTAAAGTGTAGGAGAGTTTTACCTTCATATTGGATTCCATGACTTCCCACAGCATTTGCCGTGTTCCTTAGGACAAATTCATCAAAGTAACCCATATAGATGAGGCTAGGATACAACCCTGCTAACTCCTGATTGAGCATAAAACCAGCTATTAACCTCACTTCCTACCTTATTTGCAGCAATATTGTTCTTTTAGAATAAAAAAGCAATAGCACAAATCTTCAAGCAAAGACATAAAAACGGTATTAGTAAACTGATGAAGGATTATCAGCATGGCCCACGCAACAAGATCTTCAAAAATGGGGATGATTTTCTGATAACAGAGTGAAAACACAATTATTCTGACATCTTTGCCCCCCCCCCCCGTCAATTGCAAATTAAAACAGCATAAGGCAATGTGCCACCTATCACTAACTAAAAAAGTGATCTTGAGGTTTGGATTGCTTGACAGACATACTACTAAAACTCAGAAAATATGTACCATTAAAGTATCTTATAAATTAGGAAGTTCCATATAAACAATATTGCCCTCTAATATTAATTTCCCCAGATTGTATGTCATTAGTGAGCAGGCCAACTTTTCAGTGGCACTACCTTATGAGTATGCTACAAAGGACTAAAAAATACTGCTGATAACTTGGCATTTCGCTAATAAATGCTAAGAAAATCATAGAGATCTGGTGGTAGGTAGCACACTCATAATGTAGTGCTACTGAAAAAATGACATGCTCATAACAGGTCCATGAACCACGAATCATAAACCAACCAAAACCATGGTTCCAGCAACACCAGTAAAGAGCCAGCCACAGCCCATAGTTACCAAAAACTTTAAAACATGTTTTAAAAAAACTGCCAAGTAAGACCATTTTTCATTAAAAAACAATTCAGGAATAACAAGCATTACACAGGTTCATCTTAATAATATAAGTTCATGGCAAAAACACTTTTTTTTCAAATTTTGAATAAGAGCTTGAAACACCTCAAAATGTCAGTGGATCGAAATGATAAATGTACCATTGAAATGACCATGGTTGAAAAACCTTGAGCTAGAGGTTTTGGGCCCCCCAACTTGAAAGACAAGGAATGTCTTTTTTTGCATGGGTAGCAGTAACCTGTCCCCTTTTGTTTGTTTGTTTTTTTTACCAACAGTAGCAGGCAATCGAAAGAGTGTAGAGTACTTGTATGATATAGCCCCTACTGCTTAAGTTGTTCATTCACTGATGCATTATAGAACCATGAGACAAGACAAAGAGAAGTGACAGAATAGATGGAAAATATAAAGCCAAAATTTGTTTCTAGAGTATTTTATTTTTATCTTACTTGGGTATATTCAATAAGGATTGAGCATCAGAGAAATAAATCAGAAGAGTTTAATCAGGATTGAGCATCAGAGAAATATATCAGGGACTATATCATACAAGAACTGAGTGTAGAAATTTTTATTCAATGGCTCATTTAAAAGTTACTGCTCTACATGTCTTTTATAAACTCTTCTTGATAGCACTATAATAAGACACAATTTTTGACAAAAACTACATTTTTGGCAAAACAGCCATTATTTAAACAAATTTTTTTTCATTTGCGTTAAAAAAAATCAATGATACAATACACCTGGAAGGTAGTGTCACTGAAAGGTAGCATGCTGATAGAGGGTGCATTATCAACCCAAATTGAACCCAGAGCCACTTTTAAGGTGCAGACATGGTTTCACAGAATGTGTAATCATACCTGTTTTGTCAGCTTTGCCAACATCCCTCAGAAAATTTGCAAGTGCTGCTTCTTCTGATGCTAAAAGGCAGAGTCTCTCTTTGTAAATCTTCATTATTATTTCAGTTTGTGTGGTTGTCTCATCAATTGAAGAAAACAATTCAAGTCTTGACTCTAGTTCTAGGTCACTTGGAGCCACTAAGGTTTCTTCAGATTTTTTAATCTTCCTTGTGACAATAGATTTAGTTGTCCAAAGAGTTTGCTCAAGCTTGTTGATGGCTTCCTCAACTTCCATCTTCCAGGCACCTACAAGCAAGATTATCATAGTCTAAAGAAAGTTTTCAAGATTTTAAAAAACAAAAATATGAACAAAGAACAATTAGATTTACACCTGACTGAAAACACGCAAAATGGACTGTTCTGATCATGACAGCTATCTTGAAATCTTAATTTGACACCCTGTAGGGATGTAGAGGGCAATGACAGAATTTGAGAGTGATCAAAAGAACCCTTCTCATCCAATTTGTATGACAAGACATTTGGAAAAATATAATGACAGAAAATATGGAATCGAATTTATTGATAAAATTCCAAGGGCCATGGTCATTAAAACAGATACAAAACAAAATTCTTCCATATAAAGATAAATTGGTACTTAACTAACATGGAACTTCATCCCTGATACTTTAAGAACCTTTCTCTAATCTTGTATTCATTAGTAGTGTACTGTATACTACCTGTAGATTTCAAATGACATTGTTAGATTCATTGGCTGCGGTTTGTGCTTTAGTCTCACCAACTAATTCCCTGTATTTCTAGCAAACCCCCCTAGTCTTATCTGGGCAAAACAGGATGTCAGCATATAGCTGAAACAACTCTGGAGAGTTCTATTATCAACTCAAAGCTCAAAACAGTGAAAATCACTGGGGGAGGTCTGTTAGTAATGGAGTTACTAACTTAGTAATGTTAGTTACTATGTTAGTAATGGTAGCACTAGTAGGAAGGCGCCTTGCTTTGGTCTGTGGTTCTAAATTCATACCATAATCACACTTGAGATGGTTCATGATGGAGATAATGACATCAACTAGATCCAGGGTACTTAGTACAACAACACTAAATTTTCTCCTGTCAGAATTTTTTTTTGATTATGCAAATAATATTGCTCTCAGCCAAAGTAATTGTGCTAGTTTCTGCTTGCACCTAATTCTTCCTTTATATTTAAATTAAAAACAGGTTTTTTTCAACTGAGAGTAGGGAGGGGCAACTTTAAAACTTAAAATGAACGGAAATTATTATCTATATGAAAGAGGTAGCCCCCATCTTAATGCCTCACTCTTTACATTAAAGTTTGACTTTTTGTTCCAATTATTTGAGGACTCTTGAAACACAAGGACCACTTAGTTAGAACAATACGCTTTTTTAAGTTCTACAAAAACTTTAGCATGAAGAGCAAGGTATTGAGGAGGGGTCAACCTCCTTCATTTATGTAATAATTTCTATTCTTTTCAAGTTTCAATGTTGCTCCTTACTTTCAGGTGAAAAAACTTGCTTTTTAAAAATTTAATTTCTGATCGTTTTTTTTTAAATAATCTGACCATTTCATGAAAAATTCCTCATGAAAATATTCTAACACCCCCCCCCCCCCAAAAAAAATAATTGTCTGTATACTTTTGCCAAAAATCATTACTATATGTGAACAATAAGCAAGTTTCCATAGCTTGGAGCCTTTCCCCTGGGAACTGTGGGTGGGGGAGGGGGGTAGTTCATTGTCAAAGACATAGTTGCTAGATCCTTTAACTATGCTGAACAAAATAGCTATCTCAAAATTTTGGTCAGGAGACTTTTGGGGGAAAGGGGGCATGGGGAATAAGGCTTGCTGCCATCAAATAGTCACTTAAAAAGAGACTAGAACTTCTGATTTCTAATCAAATGAACCCTCTCCTGATCTTCTAGGATCACTGGTTTGACAAAATCACAGTAAGGGAAAACAAACAAAAAGTAAAATAAAATAAACACACATCTATGTTCTTTCTTCTAGCAAAAAATACAAATTTTCACAATTTTGTATATATGAGCTTGAAACCTCTACAGTAGGGTTTTCTGATATGCCAAATCTGATGATGCGATTTCCATTAAGATCACTTGGTGTTTTGGGGTTGTTTCCCCCTTTTTCAAAAAACTGGCAAATTTTATCAGGCTTGCAACTTTTGATGGGTAACATTAAACTTGATAAATTTCATATACTCTGAATAAGCATCAAAATTTTATTCTTTGACATAGCCTATCTATTAAACTATCTATTGAACAAGACTATTTCTTACAGCTTTGGTTATTATTAAACTGCATGGCTCCTTACTTACAGTTTGTTACCACAAACTCTTTAATATTTGGCATGACACTATTAATCATACTTTCAAGTTTTATCCCATTGTTATCCACTTGTAAAAACCATCTCAAATAATATTTTGGTAAATATTTCAAACAATTAAAAGCAAAGGCTGAGTTGAAATTTAAAAAACAAATTCCAACAAAGATCATATTACAGGTCCTGAGTTTTGTCTAAAGTTCTAATGTTGTAAAACAAAGTTTTCCAAAATTTTAGTTGGCCTATCCCAGAAAATCTATTCCTAACTATCAGTCATTCTGAACTATCTAAACCTATACACACTGTCTCCGAGATTAGGAAACATACATTCTAATAGGTGTAGGAAAGATACACTCAATACATTTGCCAAAGATTTGGGACCATCCTGGTACTTGGGGCTCTGTCCTATAATTCTTATTCATTGGAACTCTCTCCAAAAGTAAATATTCTAGAATTCTGAAAAAAGTTTTGAAATTCTAAAATGTTTACTTATTGTATCCCTAAAAGTGCATCAATTTACTTTACTGTCCCCCTCCTGATATGTAAATATACACCCAGATTATATACATTAAAGAAAATCCATAGACAAACCCTTTTCTTTCTGGTGCTTTCAGATGTTACTTACTATAATCAGGATACATATTTGCATATTAGGGGGTGGGGTCAAAATATAGCAGAGTCAAGCGATTTTAGGAATGGTATAAATAAGTGTTTTTCTAAGTTGTTGTCAGGACTTTATAGTTTTCCCTTAAGGAGAGGGTGACTAAATAAGACTTGTCCTAAATAAGAGCCCAGTACTCAGACAGTACCTAGTCTGGGCCAAATATCTTGATCATAATGTACCTTTCAAGACATGAACATCAATTTTTCAGGTTAGGATTGTCTAATTAGGACTAAGCTAGTTGGGTTCAGCTTACTACAATCTTAGAAAATTTTTACTTCCAACTTTGAAATTAAGACAGAAGTCACCCTTACAGCCTACCCTATTTAATCCTAGAAAGGTAAGATTCCTAAAAAGTTACTTAGATGGTAAGCTTTGGTAAAACTCACTACTTGAAGAAATGCTGACTTCTAAAATTCATCATTTTGGTATATTTTAAAAGTGAGAATTATCAAAATCAAATCTTTAAAGAATGTTCTAAACAGCAGAAAAAATTGGTGTCATTTTTTGGAGTCATATGGGGTGCATAACATCACATGGTGTTCACCATGAAAGTGTATTTTGTAGTGTTTACAGAAATTGGTAGTCATTTCAGAAAACATATACTGGGCAAAGACTACAGGTTGTTCTTATCCTTCCACAGATTAAATGTCATGAAATGTATTGTGTCAGTCACCTCTGTTGTTTGACTGATATTGAGTCAAATCAAGCACTGCGAAGTTGAGGTCTCTATTCAAGTTGCCATATATGGCTGAGCTGACTCTTTGAACAGAACATTCATGAAAGCCTTTTGTAAAATTGGTTTTCCACCACATTTAGAGATATTGAAGGAGTAGATGACATAAGTGTTGATCAGCCCATAAAACATGCACATGGGCAAGCTGATGGTCTCCCCAGCAGCTGACAATGAACTACATAGCTGTTCAAATGTATCATCACTGCCTTTGTTGTTATTACGGTATCTATTGATCTCAGGACTTCTAGACTGGATATGTGATACTGGTACCCTCATGGCAAGTTGACCATTTTTGATGGCTTATCAAGATAAGACACTAGAGTCAGCTCCTGATCAAAACAACATTGAGGTTCCTGTAATTCTTCCTTTGGTCACAAGCAAATCTTCCAGAATTTTCCTTGTTTTTTGTACTGTCTCAATTGTTGTTAGTTGATATGGTTTTTTAGCAGTTCTGTGTCAAATTGAATCAATGTAAACCTATAGTCAAGCATGGCATTTCCATCCCCAGAAAGGGGAACAAACAGGTTAAATCAGAAAATACCCAAATTTGGCATTTTTATATGCAATATCTTACATAATTTATTATGAATATTGTAAACAATGTTTGAAAACTAATTTTGAAACATAGTACAAAGAAACCTACCTATAACCAAGTTCAGATAAAAAAGTCTCTTTTCCTAAAACAGATGAAAAAGTTGCATAGATGGTAACTATTGTAACTAGAGGGTCCTGAAATTTGCCTACATAAGAGGTCAATACCTATTGAAATTTTGACAAACAACATTTTACTTTAATTTTCAGTTATCAGTTTCTTATTCTTTGAATTTAGTTCTGGAAATGTAATTCCTATTATTTGAGTAGAATTGTAAACCGTATCAATGTTTTTCTTTTCAAAATTTAGGAAAAAAATTTGTTTATCTCTAAAACCTTGTAAATTGGGATTGAGCAAAGTGGTGAAGCTGAAAACTATTTTGCTGTACTTCATTTCAGCAGAACATCTTTTTTTGCAAGGTTTCACTTTAATAACACACAGATTTTTAAAGGTCATCAAAGGCAAGGACCCTCTAGAGGGAGAAGGAGTGGAGGGAAATGTTTAGTTTCATCACAAGCTGTCTAAAGTACATATTCCTGCATATAGCAGGGTTCTGGTGATTTTATACTGTTTTTTTTAGTCATTATTAGAGAAGCACATCCATTTCTGGTTGACTCTCCTCCTCAATGGGGCAATCTAAAAATGTGGAAAGGGGGCTAGCTTACAGGTAACATTACCTATAAAGCAAAGTGTATTAGTACATGAGCCCTGCAGACAGCAGGCCAAGGTCTTTATTCTATACTTAACCAACAAAGACTGATAAAACTAAAAAAAAGAGACAAAAAAAAACTCAAACAAGGTTTATTAAATAAATAGCCTATAGAATACAGACCTTAATGTACTGCCTGCAGGGCTCATGGACTCATATGCTTTGCTCTATAGGTAATGTTACCTGTAAGCAAGCCCACTTTAAGCATTTTTAGTTTGCCCCATAGAGGAGGAGGAGGGTCAACCAGAAATGGATATACTCCAAGAATTAGCATTTGTAAGTACTATAGTATGGAAACTATGCTGCTTTGCAGCATAGTTTCTGTAGAGTTCTCCATTTAAAGTGATCAGACATTGATTTTTCATACTGATTTTTATATTTATTTTGTAGGTGCTTGGGTCATGACATAAGCTTACTTACTTACGTGATTGATGTTTGCCTGCTTGCCGCTTACCTGCTTGATGCATAATAGAAAACTCCACATGGTGTCAGAAGTCTGAGGAATACAACATGGAATTTGGAGCTTGCCCATCAATAAATTGGGATGCAACAAACTTAAAAGTTGCCTGGTCACACTTCAAACAGCATGCAGAACTTATGTTTACAGGACCTCTAAGTGAAAAAACAAGTGCAATGAAATGCTCATACTTGCTGATATGGGCTGGTGAAAAGGACAGAGACATTTTCAATACATGGACATTAACTGCCGATGAAAAAACAAACAATGTTGAAACATATCTAAGGAAGTTTAGTGAACATGTTGAACCACTTGCGAACTCTATATTTGCAAGATATCAGTTCCACAAACGTAACCAGAGAGACGGTGAATCCATAGAGCAGTACTTCACTGAGCTGCGCATCACAGCAAAAGAATGCGCACTCAGAACAACCAGTTTGGAGTTAAGCAAGACAAGATTTGGGAATGACTACTTAGTGAAGGAGCAGGACTAACTCTAGCTCATGCAATAGCTACAAAGGTGACACCATGTGCATAATGTTATGAAACACATCCCAATCAAAGACCAAATGGTGCAAAGCATTGCAGACAGTACCAAACATGACCCAAAAATGCAAGTTCTAGCCAACACCATCAAAAAAGGATGGCCAGAGCACAAAAAACAGTGCCCATCTGAAATTCAGGAGTACTGGAATTACAGAAATAAACTGGCAACATACCAAGGAATCCTCTTAAAGGGTGATCAAATCATAATACTGGGATGTATATGCCAAGAAATCATGACCCATCTTCACATAGCCCACTTAGGCATTGTCAAAATGAAACAATGTGTGCACTCATGCGTTTTCTGGCCAAACATCACTGCTGACATCACCAAGTATATCTCCAGATGTGAAATATGTCAATGATCCAGCAATTACCAGCCAAAGGAACCTCTCATGAATTCTGAAATTTCTGAGTACCCATGTGAACATGTGGGTACCAATTTACTGTTCTGGGAAGGAAGAAATTACTTGGTAACCACTGACTACTATAGTAGATACATCAAACTTGACAAGCTAGACAGTAAAAGCTTGGGAGCCATCATAACTAAGCTGAAAAGCCAATTTGCACAACACAGGATCCAGGGCCCAAAATGGAATTGGACAAGATGTATAAAAAAAAAAAAAAAAAAAAGGCCGTCATCAAACAAGGCAGTTAGAACTTGAAACAAGAGGCCTAAAGACACTGACAATTTTATAGAGAATAAGGAGTAACACTCTTCATAAGGAAAGAGTGAGGGCAAATCATACGCAGCTATGTTGGATTTCCAGCTGCATTGGCGGCTCATTGTTGCTATGAACTGACAGCAGTGGCAGTACAGTACACAAAGTTTCTAATGTTTGCTTTATATATGTCTTGTTCAGTTATTAACTGAAACAACTATATCCAGTAACCAAACATATAAAATGTTTTATATCTGGCTATAAGCCAAGTTTATGGATGACTACAACTAATTTTTATCACAGGGAGGCAATTTTAATATTTGTAAAGCCTAAAAGATCTATAATAGGAACAATAACATTCTTTATAGAAGAATGGAGGTTGATCTAATGTAGCTAGTCTTCATGAAATTCATTGTCAATTTTGTCAGAAGTATCTCCACCTCTACTTTTATTATGTGAAACAAAGGTTTTTCACTTTTAAAAAGAAGATTAAAATATGTAAACAGCTTCAGCATGTAGAGCTGGAACTCAAGTTGAATCCAAAGCAGTAGATTATTTAGGGTTTGTGATACCCTGTCTTTTGTGTGAGTTGGATCTTCTGCAGCTACACTGTGAAAGTAGCTACTAAGCATGCTAATTAAGAAGTAGCTAATTATGCAATGGTCCCTCAACTCACATTCAAAGAGATGTCCTGGGACAGCCACCGTGTCTGACTTGGGCCAATCATATTCAAGACTAGGGTGTTCATACATGTCTGATGCAATTTGAACTCAGAGCATTATTTGCCACCCATACCAAAATGATTATATACCATGCAACACAGATCTTCCAATTGCTTTGGAAATTGTTTACAAGCATAAGAAGCAGCTAAATGAATTGAATGACTGCTACACTTAACACTTATCACAGATAGAAATTTTTCTTGGATTCTCTTCACAACTAAGTTATAACACTTAAACATAGTATTGCACATGTCAACACATAATCCAAACCACTATTCTCATTTGATCACACAAATTTAATAGTAGTGTAGTCCTAAAGCCTCTCTGATCACATTTGTCACATTCTGCTTATCTAGCCCAATTTTTCTACAACATCCTTGTGTGGTAGACTTTCCACATAAGGTACTATAGTTTCTATAAATAACAGAGGAAGATTTTTTGACAATGAAAGTAGCAAACTTGGCTTTTATGCCTTCTTCTAGGTTTTTGCTGTGGTAAAGAGATAATCAATTTGTGTGGTGAACTTCCTTGAAGCTCCTAGTTTCCTCATATTTTCACTGTGCTTTGCACTCTTTCCATGTTTTCAGAGTTTTGATCTATCATTGAAAAAGGATTGACTGCAATAAGAACAGAATTCCTTTCCATCAGAAGATTTGTCCTTAGCAAGCCACTCTTTAAATCCAGGGACTTGCAGCCAGCTATGCCTGAATTTGCTCTTTTTTCTCTATGCCTTCTGTCTCTGGAAGGGCCTTCTTTTTTCTACCCTTCTCTTTCACTTTGCTTTACCACAAAGAATTTGAATGTCAGTTTTAGAAGATGGATCTGTCTGGCATGCCAGTTCTTCCTGCAATCATACTTAATAAGCAAAACACATGAATTGTATTACAGCAAAGGATCTTGAAGGCAAACTATAGCATTGGACTTCAAATTAGTGAAAAACCAAGGTCTTAGTGGCCATTCACACAGGGTTTAGTCTAAGTCAAAGTTGCAACTAAGACTACAACTTAGCAAAAACTTCTGGTTCACTTGGTTCTCAGAGTCTCAGTCCTAGGCATAGTCTTAATAATAGTTCAACTTAATCAACTCACCAGCAGCTAAGACTAGGTCTAGGTTTCAACCAATTATATCAAAGATTAGTGACAAGATAATATGACAGGAATAGAGGATAGGCAAGTGGTACAGATATGGAATGGCATAAGAGTTGATTTTTGTGCAGAAACTATAGGGCATGGTGAGAACAAAAGGGTTATGTATGATAAGACAGAGCAAAATTACAACAATACATTGATGAAGCAAGATGCATGGTAGGTCACTTGCTCAAAGGTAACATCCAGGCCTTTATTAACTGCATTTACAAATACAAATTGGGAGGCTTGCTTATTAATGCCATGACAGATAGTCTCAGTGAGACTAGATTTTCTCAGTGAAAGGCAAAACTGGCATAGCCCTTTTTCACAATTGTATAAAAATGATGTAATTTCACTTGTTGTTAGATTTCTGTCTAATTTCTTTCCACTGATCTTTGATGTAATTGGTTAAAACCTAGTTTTAGGTTCTGGTGAGTTGATCCAAACTGAAATATTATTATGCTTGAGACTGAGAATCTGAGACCTGTGTGAATAAAAGTTTTTGCCAAGAACTAGTTGTAGTTGAAATTATCCTGATTTTTGTTTGTCCAGGTACAAGCTTGCAAGTTATGTCAGCTATTATCAAATAATATCCTCAACTCAAGTAAAGGCTTTGCATGGTTATTTCTACCTAGAACATGCTAAAAATTTGGACTGAATCATACCAGAATTGTAAAAATATTAAATTATTAATTCATTTATTAAAATGAAATATTAAATTACTCCAAAGAAGAATACAAATACTTTTTGTTACAACATTAGCTACTAAAAATATATCTCAGTTTGAAAAAGATTTCTACTTCAGATGTGAGAGATCTGAGATGGTTTTTTTACTCAAAGTAGTTACAGCAAGGCTTTACCATGAGCTAACCATATTTTTACTTTTTTTCTTGATTAACAAATACATACTGATGCAGTATAAAGTCACACAAATGCCTTTTTTGGTTTTCTTCATATGTATTGTTAAGCTTAGTGTAGGAATTTATGAAGCATAAGCTGAACATAAGTATCATTAACTCTATCCCATAAGTTAAATTCATAGTTTAACAAAGACAAGAGGGCCATTAGTAATAAAGACCTTATTACTGTAATTAACAGTAGATGATACACAAAAAGTCAGATAGAAGGCATTGTATTGTCTAATTTCTATATTAAGAAAGACAAAACAGTCATTTATTTACTTTTTTCATGTTAGTCTTCAATAGAACAAGAGAAAAAAAGCTGTTTTTATGACTTTATTCATAACAATGTATAACAGAATGAAGTATAAAAGATTATCAGTATGACTTTTTTCTATTTTACATAATCACATGAAACATAGTATTGTCCTTTGTATGACTTTATACTATACTGTTTACAATAGTTATTGATAAATATTAATTCCTTAATAAATAAAGGAAAAATGACTTCAATAGTCAAATATTGCCACCTTTATGGCTCTCAAAATAAAAAGATTGAAGACTTCATCAATGCAATATACATCTTTCTACATTACTGTAACACATCTTGAATGAAATTATTATGAAATATTGCTGCTGGAATAAAATCATCAATATTACAATTTTAACGAGCTTTTGCTAGACTTCCTGTGCTTTGTTGACAATAACAAGGTAAGCTATTTGATCTTTCTTTTCTAAACTTATAACAGCAAAAACTGTTTTAACTTTCACTAACTTTCCTAAGATTAAATCCAAAATTGGCAGCAGCAGCAAAGACTCACCTACAAATTTTTATGTTTTTAAGCTGTTGATAATTTTGGTAAAATTCTAGTTAATTGACTTCTTGCTATCTCAGAAAGGGTTTAGGTTAGGAAAATGAAACTTTCAGGGATGAATCTACAGACTAAAGTATGCCCTGGGAAGGTACTTTGATGCAACTACCTCCACTCCTTCTCCCTCTAGAGGGCCCTGACCTTTGATGACCATTAAAAATATGTGTGTTGTAAAAGTGAAACCTTGCAAAGTAGATCTTCTGCTTAGTTGAAGTACAACAAAATTGTTTTCAGCTTCATAACTTTGCTCAATTCCATTTTATAAGGTTTTCAAGATATGCAAATACATTTCCTAAATTTTGAAAAAGAACATTGATATGGCTCAAAATTCTACTCAAATAACAGGAATTGCATATTAAGAACTAAAGGCAGAGAAAAAGCAACTAGTAACTGAAAATTAAGGTGAAATATTGTATGGTCAAAATTTCCATAGGTATAAAACTGTCATGTAGGGAGATTTCAGGGCCTTCTAGAGGGAGAAGGAGTGGAGGTGGGTACTTTAAAATACCTTCCCGTGACACACTTTAGCCTGTAGACCCATCCCTGAAAGTTTCATTTTCCTAACCTAAACCCTTTCCGAGATAGCAAGAAGTCAATTAACTAGAATTTTACCCATACTTTAGCCTATAGACCATTCCCTGAAAGTTTCATTTTCCTAACCTAAACCCTTTCCATGATAGCAAGAAGTCAATTAACTAGAATTTCACCAAAAATTTAATTTTACCAAAAAGTTTTGAAATTATAAGTTATTAAATTAAAATATTAAAAATTAACTAGAATTTTACCAATTTTTTTTTTTAAATTGAATTCTCACTCTTTTAATCAGCCCTTGACTCAAATTTGGATGCTACTGAAATTCATTTTTTCCAATTACAGCAGCTTCTTATCCTGATTCATTATGCTGATATTTTGTATTTCTTGCGCTAGCATGCAGAGATATCTACAAATTTCCAAGATTCCGAAACAATGCTTATTTAGTCGCTGCTTATGAATCCCAAAAGTCTTGATATCGAATTTGAAAGATTTGCGGTCCTCCATGATCTAGTTATCCAAACGCTATTGGGTTGTTTATTAAAAACTGTTTTCTAAGTTCCTGAAATAGCAAACAGCAACAATAATTCAACAGATTAGTGAAGCACAAGGAAATCCACATGATGTGTCGATATTTATAACAAATTAGAAATCAGTTGTGAGTCCATAAATTGCGTTGTTCTCAGTGAAGAAGAATGGATTAAGTACTAAAATAGGAAGTCTATCCTCCCAACACAATAGCAGAAGACGAAATTCAATTTTTTTATTGGTAATTCTTAATGAGGTGCTGAATCCGAAATTATTTTTGAAATCAGCGTGTTTAATCAGGTGAGTCATCACTCGTGATCCTAAATATGAAAAACAAAAACTAATAGTATATCATTCTAATCTTCCAAGTTGTTTTTAACACCAGTATTCTTGCATTTAATCTCAGCTGTTATATTATGTGAGGAGCAAAGGTTTTGATAGCTTTATTGTGAAGACAGTACGTGCGACTGAAGGTTATTACAAAAATACTTACTCAGAACTCTTTCATATCAAGAAAATATTCAATTAGAGTGTGAAAAAGTATCAAACAGTTTGTGATAATGAACCACAGTAAAGAGCGACCCAGCTCAATAGTAACCAAAACAAAAAAAACAAATTTTTTTTCCAATATAAATATCAAACGAATTGAATTTTTATAATGACTTGAAATATACAAGTTTCATCTAATTTAGTCATGCCAATCAAAAATGAAAAGCCAGAGAAAATTTGCCTTACATCTGCAAGCTTTTGGGTCAAGAGAACCTTGATGCAAAGAATGAAATTTTAGGCGTGAAGTACGGGACTCCAAAACTAGGACTCTGAAGGGATCAAAAAGTTTTTTTTTTTTAATCGGCCAGGAAATTATATGGGTAAGTCTTTGAATCAACGCACAAGAAAAATAAAAAAAATATATCTGATTCTTATGGGAATAGGGCTTAAATATGTTCAATGCACTTTTCTCAAAACAAAAACGGTATGCTTCGTGGCACCAAGGTCCCTAATGTGAAAATTAATTTTTAAATCAGGGGGCACGAGTTCTCAGAAGTGAAAAAGAAGATAATAATAAAAAAAACACACATTTTCTGACCAGCTTTCTGTTCAGGGAACAAACTTTCAGAGATTGTTCCCTGAACAAAGCGGACTTCAAATTTTAGTAGCAAGGGGCGTTACTCAAAAGAGGAAATTAAGGCCCATGATATGTTTCGCTGTGACGGCTTTGAGATTTACAAATGCAATTCCCTTCGACACGGAAACTTTGACGTTCAAAACCATATTAAGTTTGAGCAAAGGGTCTCCAAAAGAACTAACTGAATAAAGGGGATGTCGCAGAGCCGTTTCTAGGGGGGAAACGGAAAAATCAAAATTTTCACTTTGATTCACATTTTTTTGCTGATTTTTGAGTCAGACAGAAGGTTCTGTAATTAATTGTTCACTGGGTGCCACCAAATCTAGGAACGGCTTTGTCTTGTCATACTGATTACTAATTATTCGATTTCGCTTACAAGGAGGCATACACCAAAGAAATTTTCAAGTACAAGGAGACATACGCAGGAGAAATTTCCAAAATAGGTACGCAGTAATTTATATTTTATGATCAAATGATCCAAAATGGAGAGAGCACTAGCAAATGTGATGTAACCATCGCGGAAAACAGCTGGGCTTGAGTTTGTTTACTCTACGAAACTAATGAAGATACAAGAATACAATAAGTATACAAATAAAACACTTCAACTCTTGCTTCAGTTCATCTGGGCATTGCCAATTATGCGTTGAAAATATCGTAACATCGTCGAGATATGTAGTAGATCGTCTAAAAAAGATCAAATCAAAACATCTAGTATCTTATACAAGATTATTAATTACAAGTCCCCTACATGCCTTACCACTGGAACCAAATTGGTTTTACCATCAAATGCACTGGAATCAAATAATAGATACACCAACTAGAAAAAGTTGCTAAACCCTCATTGCCGAAGGTGATTATTACTTAACAGCCAACTGTTGCTTACAAGTCCTCTATATGTCTCACAATTTGTATCGGCCTAGATTTCGTTTCAGTGTGTACCTTACTACTGAAGTTGTCAACCTCTTGAAACTTTCAAACTGGTTTACCTCGTTAAGGAAATTTTGTACCAAAAAATTGATGTCATATACTTGGATCAGCTCATAAAGAGTTAACAATTGCCCTCGAAAACAATTCTATCTGTCTTAGTTCAAAAGTTGATTTTTATTTTGGCCGTAGGCCAAATTTCTAACGTCACCACTTAGAAAGGAGCAAAGGATAAGCTCCAATTTCATGAGCAATAAGAGAACTTTTAAAGTTTATTAGGCACATCTGATACCATTTCTCTATCTCCAATCCCAAGTCCGAAAAACCGAATGATAAGCTTAGCTGAAATCACGAACAGAAATAGGTAGAAACAACAGATGGCAGCACTTTTGGACCCGTGGGAAAATGCCACATTTTTGCTTCTGTAAATTTTTCTATTTATCACTCAAAGAAGGTATATTGGCTGTGGGGCCGGGTAACTGCCGTATATATTTAACAATTATAAATTTTAGTCCATCTTCAATTTGAAAGTGGTGCCTGCCTGCTTGCCTACTAGAACGGAGCTTTCCACTCGAAAGCAGAAACATGGTTTGATGGAACGAAATCTTGGCTGCACAACTTCAGATACTCCTCTCTGACAGAGGCTATATAACTCCACTTCACTTCGCACACCATAGGCTCTGGCTCGTGGACAAGCAAAAACCATCCTTTTTGGCCCCAGGCAAGAGTTCAGCAGAGCTTTCCAAAATGTAATGTCATATTCATCAATCCGGCCTGAGGTCCACACATTCCGTAAAAACTGCACAGGTTAAACCCTTACCAATTTTCAGGAATAAGCTGCGATCGGCGGCATAGAAAAAAAAAAAAAAACAGGACAAAACCAAAGTGTTGCGCTTGCAACACAACTATGACTGGTCAATAGCAGTGTCAATTATTAGAAATCTAGCAGAGGCAACGGCAAAAATAAAAATCAAATTTTAAACTAAGACGGATAGAATTGTTTTCGAGGGCAATCGATAGCTCTTTATGAGCTGATCCAAGTATATGACACAAATTTTTTGGTACAAAATTTCCTTCATGAGGTAAACCAGTTTGAAAGTTTCAAGGGGTTGACAACTTCAGTAGTAAGATACACACTGAAACGAAATCTAGGCCGATACAAATTGTGAGACATATAGAGGACATGTAAGCAACAGTCGGCTGTTAGGTAATAATCACCTTCGGCAATGAGGGGTTAGGCACGTTTGCTAGTTGGTGTATCTATTATTTGATTTCAGTGTATTTGATGGTAAAACCAATATGCTTCCAGTGGTAAGGCATGTAGGGGACTTGTAAGTAATAATCTGCTGTTAGGCTACTGTCAACTTCAGCGATGAGGGGTTTGCAACTATGCTAGTAAGTGTACCCGTTTATTTGTTTCCGGTGAACTGGATGCCTATCACGGGAGAGGGACTTATAAGTAAGAATCGGTTCACTTTGGGCGAGAAACTACTGTTAGCTCATAATCAGCTTCAGCAATGAGGGATTTGCCGCTTTTGCTAGTTGATGTACCTATTATTTGTTTCCGGTATATTTGATGGTTAAACCAATTTGATTACAGTGGTGTTAACACAACAGATTCCAGTGGTTTAATAATTAAGTGTTTACACAACGGGTACAAACGATAACGTAAAACAATGAGGTAGTTTCGTAATAATTAGTGTCACCTATGGTACTCTAATCCTGAAAAGTTACGGATAGCTTTATAATACCAACTAGATCATATAAGATATTGTTCCAAGTTTTCATCAGTCACGATGTCTACGATTGAAAAGGATGAAGTTCAACAGGCTGCAAAGTCAATTTAGTCCCTTCTTTCGGTATCATTTTGTAGTTATTGTTTTTTCAACGCTGAGGAATAGCCTTTGGTCATGTGATAACTGATTGCGTTCTTGTTTGAATATACCGTTTTAAAAATTTCGATAGGCTTACAACTTCATCATTTAACCGATAATGAAGAAACAAGCACAAACGAAAATTTAAAACAATGAGATAGTTTCGTAATAATTCATAGAATGTTATCTATGGTATTTTGATCCTGAAAAGTTAGGGATAGCTTTATAATACTAACTAGATTATATAAGATATTGTTCCGAGTTTTCATCCGTCACGATGTCTACGATTGAAAAGGATAAGGTTCAACTGGCTGCAAATTACAATTTAGTCCCTTCTTTTGATACTATTTTGTTGTTGTTTTTTCAACGCTGAGGAATAGTCTTTGATTATGTGATTACTGATCGATAGCGAAGAAACAAAACCAAAGTATCGCTCTCGCAGCACTTTAGTCGGCAAAGCCGGACAAAGGTTGCCGAAACACTTCACGTTGCCCGGGCAACGTAGGTCTAGTTGTCTTTGTCTTTAATAAGCAGTCCTGATAAGTCTAATGTAGCTATGTCTAGACATTGGTGTCTAACTAAGCACATGTGAGAATGGGGCTCAAATTAATTGATTTTTCAACTAGTGTTTTTTTTTTTTCATTCTTGTTAGATGTGTGGTGTTTGTATGCTCGATCACGTATTGCAATGTAATTTCACTATTATCACGGATTGTGGCAATAAAAATATGACTATAACACGAAGTATATCAAAGGAATTTATTCAATTTAAGACACACAAGCAAAAATGACATTCAGAAGGCACAAGCTTCTCGTAGGGGGTGGGGTTAAATTCAAGCAAAATTCAAATATCGTAACATCTTCGAAATATGTAGTAGATCGTCTAGAAAAGATCAAATCAAAATATCAGGTATCTTATACAAAAGTAATTAAATTAGACAGCTCTTTACTGAACAAGCGACAAAAGTTCTATATGCAAAAGGGCATATAAGCAATGTCAATCACAGCACCACTCTATTATAGCTAGAAATATCATTGAACTTTTTAAAGGCTGTAATGTGATTCAAAATTAAAAGTTCTGGTGCTATTTTTAGCGTAAAAATAAATTGGAGGGCAATAAGTCCATCTCTCAAGTCCATTTATTTTACACCTAAATACAGTAAAAATTTTGAGACTGCCAATTTGTTCAGCATAGTAGAAACTATGTCCTTAGGGATATTAGGCATGTCAACCTCCCACAATTATCCATTTGATCCATTATGCTTTACAACTAAATGTTGCTTTAAAGCAAATCAAAAGGGATTGTGTTTATGGTTGCCAATAGGACACATGCGCAATACATCGAGAGCGACTGGGGATATTAAGTTGAAACTTTTGGAAATACTACTATTACTACTTCTGCTCTTACAATTAAAATAACTGAAAAGACGGAAAGTGCATACTAGTTGGCAAAGAGCATAGATAGAATTATTTTCCAAGTAAATAAAATTTAAAACTACTGTTTGTGTCAGGATTAAAAATTGTTGAAAAAGTGTCTCCAACATACAAACAGCAACCCTAAGTATGGATTCTTACAGAAAAAAACTGAAGCGATGAAATACTATTTTCTCCATAAAAAAGACTATGTCAATATAAAACGAACAAAAATTAATTTGAAAAGCTTTTTTCAAAAAACAATTTTTCCAATTTTTTGGCTCCATTAAGCCAAGAATAAGCAGAAATTTTTTCTAATAATGTTCCAACCTTAAAAAACTACCACAAATCATAACTAATAAATAAATGACATTCAAAACCAACACATATTACAATAAAAAGCCGATTTATACTCAAAAGGAATAAAAATTGACATGAGCAGGGCTGATTAGCCCCAGACCTTATAAAAAACAGAACATAATTAGATGCGTTTTACTGAAAACAAAAATGTCAATAAAAATTACAATTTTCGGTCATTTATTCAGTAAAGCGCAAATTATGTTTTAGTCTTGAAAAGGCATGGGGGTTATCAGCCCAACTCGTGTTTATTTTTGCTCGTTTTAAGTGTGACTCGGCTATTTATTTTAATTTATCTTCGTTTATAGTTTCATTTATTTATTGAGTGATTTGTAGTATTTTCAAGCTTGGAAGATTATTTGACTTTATTTCTGCTCATTCTTAGCTTAATGGAGCTCTTAAATTTTCTTGAAAAAGAAACTAATTTTGAGGAATTTTTTTAGTTAATTAGAATAAAAGGTGGAAGATTTTGAAAACAGGCACAAACTCTGTACACACAACAAGACGGAAAAGAAATTCATTCTTTATGATATCAAAGATCAGAACATAAGTTCGAAAATTCCGAAAAAGGCATTAAACCAGAATACAAGAAAAAAGTTGAAAATAAAGCATTCCCCTGTGTTATCAAAGATTCGAGCAAAATTTTGAAGATCTTGTTCAGAGGTAAAAACTCAGTATACATGAAAGGATTAAAAAGGCATTTCCCTGCAACATCAAGAATTAAATCAGAAAGGTAAAACAAAGCATTTCTTTGCGATATCAAAGATTAGAATGGAAGTTGGATAATTTTGAAGAGAGAAAAAATCAATGTACACAAAAAAGTAGAAAACAAAGCTTTTCCCTGTGATTATAAATTTTAGAACAAGAGTTGGAATAAAAAGAGGATTCCACTAAAAATGGAAAACAAAGTTTTTTTTTGTGACATTAAAGATTAGAACAAAAGTAGGAAGATTTTGTAAACGCAATACAAACTCAATATGCAAAAAAAAAACATTTCCTTGGAATATCGAAGGTTCTCAGTTCGTAATCATTTTCTAAATAATTTTACCTCTGTAAGCTATGGACTCGAGTTATCAAATAGCTATTGAATTATTTTCTTCCTATTTTTGCAAAAGAAGAAGAAGAAAAATCCTTTTTCGTTAACCTACCAATTTTCTAAGCCCGACTTCAAACGGCATCTTGGTTCAACATACTTGTGATTGGTGGCCCAACAACCATTGTAGAGTTGTCAGGTGGCTTATAGGTTCAATGTTTGCTGACCCTAGTTAAATGATCACCTATGTAGAGAAAATTAACCTTCCTTCAATTATCTCTTCACTAGCAGGAAAGGTAAATATATCTTTTTAGAATAAAATTTTCTCCCATTTAGTTAAGGGAGCCCGATTGATTATTTTACATAAATCAAAATTATTCAAAAGATCTAAAGCCATACTGACCAGCCATGATTTGACAGAGACATTTGATTTGACATGAGATTTGACAGAACCTTTGAAACATTTTTTAGGATATATAGGGAAGGAGAGACATGAGACTTAGCGACGGAGTTGTATATGATATGTAAGGAAATATAAAATAACATACCCACAAAAAGTCCAAATTTGAATTACCAAACAAGGATCCATTTGATATCACCCAGTAGCGCTTCAAGATAACGGCACCATCCATAAGTGTAAACAGTTTCCAAAATGTAGGTGTAAAGCGATGAT
Organism: Artemia franciscana; assembly: GCF_032884065.1. Taxonomy (NCBI): domain Eukaryota; kingdom Metazoa; phylum Arthropoda; class Branchiopoda; order Anostraca; family Artemiidae; genus Artemia; species Artemia franciscana. The sequence continues at coordinate 62,440 of NW_027062628.1, read as the reverse complement.
TCCTAACGTCTTAAAAATAATTATATTTATTTTCAATTCAAATCTTTACTTGAATGAATGCACTAGAGATGACTTACACAGTACCTCAGGTTTATCTTTTCCCGGGCTACTTTATTTAGAAAAATTATTAAGAACATTTGAAAAACAAGAGCTAAGAGCTCATATGGCATGAACTCTATCAAAATTTTAAGAATCAATAGATTGATTTAAAAGGAAAATCAGAGGCTTAATACCGGTCAGGGTTTGAAATAAGAACTCTGAGACAAGAAGTCCTTCTAAAATTGAAAAGTCATTAAGATCCAATTACTCAATTGTAAGTTATAAATAAGTCATTTTTCCTCTCCCTTCAGCCCTCCACGTCTTCAGTAGCACGTCCAGAAGCATCGTACTCACCAAAGCATTGAATCCTCCCCTCAAACTCCAAAGAGATCGGATCCAGCCCGGTTTACGTCAATCACACATCTACGAAATTTTTTTATTCTATCCACCTAGTTTCATCCCGATCTCTCAACACTAAGTGTTTTCCAAGATTTTGGTTTCCCCCTCCAACTTCTCGCAATGTAACTAGATCTGATCAGGATTTATAATATGAGTTCTGAGACATGAATTCCTTCCAAATATTGAATTTCATTAAGATCAGGTCACCGGTTCGACAGTTAAAAATGCCTCAATTTTTCTAATTTTTCCAAATGAACATCCCCCCAACTCCCTAAAAGTGAAAAGATTCAGTCCAGTTATGTCAAACGTATCTAGGACTAGTGTTTATTCATTCCACTAATTTATATCCCGATCTCTCCACTCTAAGCATTTTCCAAGATTTCCAATTTCCCAATTCAACTCCCCCTAATATCACCACATACGGTCGGGATTTAAAATAAGAGCTGAGTCAGAAGGTCCTTCTAAATATCAAATTTCATTTAAGATCCAATCAACTGTTCGTAAGTTAAAAATACCTCATTTTTTCTAATTTTTCCGAATTAGGTCCCCCAAATCCTCCAAAGAGAGAGGAGCCAAACCGGTTATGTCAATCCCGTATCTAGGACTTTTGCTTATTCTTCCCATCAAGTTTCATCCGGAACTCTCCACTCTAAGTGTTTCCAAGATTTCCAATTACTCCCCCCAACTCCCACAAATGACACTGGATCCCGTCAGGATTTAAAATAAGAGGTCTGAGCTTCGAGGTCCTTCTATATTAAATTTCATTAAGATCCAATCACTCGCTCGAAACTTAATAAATCTATTTTTTTCCAAATTAACCATCTCCCCTAACTCCCCCAAATAGAGCAGATCTGTTCCTGTTATGTTAATCACGTATCTACTACTTGTGTTTATTTTTCCCACCAAGTTTCATCCCAATTCCTCTACTCTAAGCGTCTTCAAAGCTGTCAAGTCTCCCCTTCCTCCAACTCCCCCCGATGTCATCGCATCTGGTTGGGACTTAACATAAGAACTCCGAGACACGATATCCTTCTAAATATTAAATTTAATTAAGATCCGATCTCCCATTGGTAAGTTAACAATACCCCATTTTTTCTAATTTTTCCAAATTAATCGTCCTCCCCCCCCCCAGATGGTCAAATAGGAGAAACAACTATTTTTGATTTAATCTGGTCTGTTCAAGCAAAACCGGCACAGACCGATTGACCGACAGAATTTGCGATCGCTATACGTCAAGAGCCATAAAAAATAAAAACAAACAACCGTGGATAGTCAGTTTAATTGACATATACTGATGTTTACCCCTTAAATTTTTGATAATCTTTATTTATTAAACAAAAAAGTAAAATTAAAAAAAATTCTTTTTCAGTAAAGCACAAATTATGTTCTGGTCTTGAGAAGGCAGAAGGGGTAATCAGCCAAACTCAAGCTAATTTCTGCTAGTTTTGAGTTTGACTCGAATATTTATTGTAATTATAATATATAATTATATAAGATTTCATCCCTATTTTGAACTGTTTTACTAACGTTCCATAAAAAAACATATATTCCAAGGGGCATAACTTACAACCCTTGTCCATGGGATCAACCCTTACATCCAGTCTCTGGGGAATTTCGTCAACCCCTCAGGCCTTATTATATGATCTTTGAACTATTTGTGAACAAATTGCTATCTAAAAATTTCTATTATAAAAAATCCTGGTGTTGAGGGCTGTGGGGGGGGGGGCCACCAACAAAGACGTAATTTATAGAGATTTCAAATTAGCTGAAATAAATGGCTATCTCAAAGTTTTGATTAGAAGTGTTTGAAAATGGTTGGCGAGGGAGGAGAGTTAGTTGTTCTCCAATCCCTTTCGACTGCTAAAACAGGCACTAGCCCTTTCTATTTCGAATCGAAGGAGCCCTTTTCAAAGTTTCTACGACAAATCCTTGGATACGAAGTACCCTGGACTAAGACACACCACATCTCTCTTTACTTAGGCAGCGCTGTTGCGCTGCCAACGATTTCCATACCTATGTTATCCATGCGTTTACTAGTCACTAGCCCTATTTTTACATCTAGTTTTAAATTTGTTTAAGTTTTAGTTTAAACTCCTTATGTTGATTAACTTTTATAATTTCATGATTTTAATTTTTTTATCAGAGGCATGAAGATTGGTATTTTGGGAACTTAGAGCCCTGGATGTTCCACGCCTACACTCAGCCTTCCCCTATTTCTATTTCAGGGGCTCTTTCAATATCAGGTTTGAAATTTTTTTAGCTCTTAATTTTTACCTTTTTTTTTGTTTCAGTTTTAAACTTTTAGAATTAAGGATTTGCTGTCAAAGTTGTAGTGTTAAAGTGTTTATTTTTTGTTTAGTTTTAAAGTATTAGGTTCAAAGTTTTATTTTAAACTTTAATTTTTCTAGTTAAAATTTTTTTTCTCACGTAACACCATAAGAATAAGAAAGTGTTTTATTTTACTACTTTCGAACAGCACACATCTTTTCTTTAACATTTCCAGACCAACAGGGGACCTCCTACAGGACTTTTGGACCCCAAAACAATTCCTCTCTTTATTTAGCATTTTCTTACCTATAGGGCATAGGAATTGGGCCTCCCATCACTCTGTTATAACACTTTCGGACCGCAAACACTCTTTTAAAAACAACGACAAAAAATATTTATTTTTTATCATATTTGAGAAACTCGTGTCTTTCTATGACATTTTCACACATGTATTGACTCTCCTCCCCAACATCACTCTATTTCAGGGACTTTTAAACTACATGTTCTATTCTACTTTTTTTTTACTGATCTCTGGCATTATTTTGAACATTTTTTTGCACTCCTGCAACATGATAGTGAAATAAAAAATTTATTTTATCAAATAAATAACTCTATCATCCAGGACTTTTAGACCGCATACCCCATTCTACTTTCTTGTACTGCTGATCAATATTGTTTTGTTACATTTTTGTAAACTCTTGTAACGCCATAATGAAAAAACTTTCTTTTATTATATTTCGAATAAGCCCCGATCTTTCTTTGATGTTTCCAGATCTATAGAACCCCCCCTCCCATCACTCTCTTTTGGGGACTTTTTGACCGCACATTCTATTTCACTTTCATTTACTGTTCACTAAAGTTGTTTTTACATTCTCGTACCCTATTTTAAATTTTATTTAAAAATTTATAAGATTTTTAGTCATGTAAGCTTTACTTTCAATATTTTTAGTTATCAAACAATTCGTGGTAACAAACTGCGGTAAGGAGCAACCCGGATCAATAGTAACCAAAACTATAAAAATGGAATTTTGATAACAATAGTTACATAAAAAAGAATCGCATTTTAATGCTGATTTTAAATACATAAGTTTCATCAAGATCAGTTACACCCATCAAAAGTAACAAGCCTAAGAAAATTTGCGTCGTTTTAGAAAGTAGGGGGAAACAACCCCTAAAAGTCAAACAATCTTGACGAAAATCACACCACCAGATTCAGCGTATTAGAAAACCTTGTTGTAGAAGTTTCAAGCTCCTATTTACAAAAATGTGGAATTTCACGTTTTTTGCCAGAAGACATATCACGGATGCGTGTTTATTTATTATTTTTTTCCCAGGGATGATCGTATCGACTGAGTGGTCCTAGAATGTCGCAAGAGGGCTCATTCTAACAAAAATTAAGAATTCTAGTGGCCTTTTTAAGTGACCGAAAAAATTGGAGGGCACCTAGGCCCCCTCCCATGCTCATTTTTCCCCAAAAGTTACCAGATCAAAATACTAAATAGGCATTTTATTCACCATAATCAAAAAACCTAATAACTATGTCTTTAGGGACGACTAACTCCCCCACAGTCCCCGTGGGAGGGGCTGCAAGTTACAAACTTTGACCTGTGTTTACATATAGTAATGGTTACTGGGAAGTGTACAGACATTTTTAGGAGGATTTTTTTTGGTTTAGGTGAGAGTTGAGGGGGGTACGTTGGAGGATAATTCCATGGAAAAACTTCTCATGGAGGAAGAGAATTTCAATGACGGGGGCGCAGGATTTTCCAGAATAATTCCAAAACACAATGAAAAAATAAATATGAAAAGTTTTTTTTCTACTGAAAGTAAGAAGCAGCATTAAAACTTAAAACGAACAAAAATTATTACGCATACGAGGGGTTTACCTCCTCGTTATACCAAACTCTTTACGCTGAAGTATTTTTAGTAATTTCAACTATTTATTCTACGGCCTTTGTGATTCAGAGGTCATTCTTAAGGAATAAGGCAAAATTCAAGCTTTAGTGTAAAGAGCGAGGTATCGACGAGGGTTTAACCCCCTCATATACGCAATAAAAACATATGAATATAGAAGTTCGTTACGTAAGTAATTCTTAATTTACGTATATCTTTTACCAATGAAAACGTTTGTAAAAAATTAAAAGTTCTAGTTGCTTTTAAATAATTAAAAAAATGGAGGGCAACTAGGCCTGCTCCCACGCTCGTTTTTACTCAAAATCTTCCGATTAATTGCAATTTATTAATATGCAAATTTCGTTTTAATTATTTATGTGCGGAGAGCCAAGATCAAAACATGCATTAATTCAAAAACGTCCAGAAATTGAAAAAAAAACTATTTTTTTAAATGAAAGTAAGGAGCAACATTAAAACTTAAAACGAACAGAAATTACTCCGTATATAAAAGGGACTTCTCCTCCTCAGCGCCCCGCTCTTGACGCTAAGGTTTCTTAATGTTTTAAAAATGGAGTTAAGAGAAATAGTCAAACTTTAGCGTAAAGAGCGAGGCGTTGAGGAGGAAAGCCCCTTTCATATACGGAGTAATTTCTTTTCGTTTTAAGCTTTAATGTTGCTCCTTACTTTCATTTAAAAAAACTTGTTTTTTTTTAAATAATGTTATAGTTTGAGATTCAAAATTTTAGGGATAAAGTCCTAGTTTTAAAGTATAGTTTTTAAGTATTAGTTTTAATTTGCTACACTAAGGTGTTTTTTTTTTCGAAGTTTTAGTGTTAAACTCCTTTATATTGATAACGTTAATTTTTTACATTTTAGTTGCTTATCGGAGGCACCCAAACGAAATGGCATTCTTAGAAATCAGAACCCTTTGCTTTCCACACCTATAGCAAGCCTTCTCCTCATTCTATTTCAGGGGATTTTTTCAAAGTTTGAGCTTTAAAATTTTTAGTTTTTAAAATTCTGGTTCTAAATTTTCAATTTTAAACTTTTTTTTAGGTTTTACTCTCAATTTTAGGGTTAAACTCTTTCTTTTAAAGTTTTTTCTTCTAATTTAAATATTACAAACCTGAAACACTATATTGATGAATAAAATATTTATTTTATTATACTCGATCAACTCAATCAAGTCTTTCTTTGACATATCAAAACCTGCTTAGACTCTCCTATATCCGGGACTTTTGAGCCACATATCTTATTCTACTTTCTTTTAATCTTCATTACAATGTTTTGAATATTTTCGTACACTCTTGTAACGCTATACTGACAAAAAAAAAAAGAAAAAATCTTTATGTTCTAAATTTTGATAAAGACTGGTCTATTTCTTATATTTCCAGACCGAAAGCGGCCCTCAACCATCGCTCAATTTCACGGACTTTTGGACCGCTCATCATATTCAACTTCCTTCTACTGCTCATTAATCTTGTTGTTAACATTTTCCTACACTCACAACATTTATTACACTCACAACCAAATAATCACAAGTTTACTACATTTATTCACAAATCTATTACACTCAAAACCATGCGCTTTGTTTCTCATCTATTCGTCTTTATGTTCGTTAGAGATTTTATGTGACGTAGGCCTTTTTATTTTAATTAAGATTTAATTGTCTATTATGAAATTATTTTTACATAGCGTGAAACTCCTAAATGTAGATCAAATAATGCTGACATTTCTATGGCAGTACGAATGTCTTCTTTTTTAGTTCTTTTTTGGATAGCAGAAAGATGACGATACAGTTTATCAATCAGTAACGTGTTACCAAAAACTTAAGCAAAAAACTTGCCCACACTGTTCACTATTAATTTTAGGCTTTTACTATCTTTGAGCAATAGATATGGATATGTTACTTTTGAATATACACCATAATAAAATGTACAAGTTTTAGACTTTTATACTTAAGTTCTATTCATTTTAGACTCTAGTATTTATATATTTTAGAATGTATATGCAGTGCATGTAAAAGACTATTTTAATGTTCTAAATGAGAAGCTTTAACAGAAAGTTTGAAGAAATGATTAACTAAAACTAAAAGCAAAAACAAAAAACGAATCGCTAGGCGAAAAAAAGCAGTCTAAGACTCATAGCATGGTAATAACCATGTCTTATAGACGTTAAGGAATCTCCATCAGCGGATGCTGATGGACATTGTAAGCTGATGGAGCGCCAATTTTTGTCGGAAAATTGAGTAAAATCTGAAGTGAAGACATTCTGCATGAATTTCCTGCCTGCTTTTTATCTTAGTAACCTAAGAAAACATCAAGGAGGCGCGTGTTCACGGTCAACAAAGACAATTATCTTAGGCTCGAACAGGTCTATCTTGGTTTAAACGCCAAAAGCCGCCTTTCAGATTTGATGTCTGATCCCCAATTTGCCAAAAGCAGCGAAAAAATCAAGAGTATGATCAGAGACTGCAACCAAGTGGCAGCAGCACAAATTCAGTACAATTCAACACAATACGAGTCTGTTGAGCTTGTGAATCCGTCTTTCGCTCTTTTAGGAAAAGCTAGAATCCTGCAACCTTTTTTCACATCGTTTGAGCTTAGAAAGGAACAAAGCAACCATTGAAAGGGAGTCCTGATAGTTGGCTTTAGTTTACCCTCGAGATGACATGGATTTTGAAAGTTTTGTTTTGGAAATATGTCGCAATTGTAAAAACTCTTGCTGGACGGAAGAAGTTCGAAAAAGTTTTGAAAGTAGTCAAACTTTTCTTCTGTTGGCCGTTTTCAATAGTCGAAGCAGAAAAACTCTTTAGTCTCTTAAAATCGAGCAAGAGTGGAAAGCGTAATCAGCTAGCCAGTGTCGCCCTTTATACCACTGTCTAGACGAATCGTGGAGTAAAACGAAAAGGTGGCCACTATCACATGGACGTAAATAATCCGCTTAAAAATCGTTTGAAGCGGGTTAGATCTAACGAGACATCTCCAGAATGCTAAAGGGAAGACTATTTCTCCTTTAGATTTCAAATGTGAAGTGTTTTAAGTAAATTCCACCTTTATAGCCGGAAGCCTTAGAAAATTATTTTGGTCTGATCGCATTTGGCTTAGTTAGCCAATGTTCAACTAATTTCATTTCTTTCAATTTTTTTACCGGTCTTACATCTAAAGCCATTTATTTGAGAAAAGCCTCAGGTAACCCTCGGAAAGTCTAATTTCTTACCTAAATTCTTCAAACAATTTATGCATAAATTATTTATTTTCACTTTATTTTTGTAACCGTTTTTTCTACCAATCTACTTATGTTTTGGGCTTTATTTTTTCTGGCCCATGCGAGTGTAAACACTTCTTCCATTCTTTACATTTAAGAGAGTTTTCATTCAAATAGCTTGTAGCGGTAAAATTTAAGCAAGGAGTAAACAAAGAGCAACCATTGTTGGCTAAGTTTTCCCATTTGACGTTTTTTGGAAGAGGGGTTAGATTTTTGATTTTTTTAATTAGATTAGCCAAATAAACTTTTCTGCAAAAAAAAAACAAAAAACACACTTACCTGGAATTGGCCATACTGATGCCTTCATCCAAGCCATATGGATTATAGAATAGATGATGGAAACATGATAATAATACAAATTTCCACGATGTAAATTTGCAATACGACGTTCGTTATCGTAAGTCGGCAGTTCCCCTGAATATCCCTGAAATTCCAGAGTAAGATAAAAAAAAACAGTGAAGAGAAAGAGAGAGGGTAGAGAGTAGAGAGAAAGAGAGAGAAAGAGAGAGAGAGAGAGAGAGAGAGAGAGAGAGAGAGAGAGAGAAAAGAGAGAAACAGCGAGAGAAATCAAAAAGCGAGAGGGAGGGAGAGTGAGAGATAGAGAAACAGTCAAATGAAAATAAGAATGGAGGAAGATCAAATTCTTTTGTGTTGTCTAAAATATGTTATGCTGAGTCAAAAGGCACTTTGTGCATCCAGTTTATCAAAAAGAAGAATCTGCAATATTTTCAGAGCAGATGAAGCTACTGACCTGAAACTTTCAGGACATGTTGGGAGGAATGTTGAAAAAGAGTTGGAGGGCCACCAGTCTCTCTTATACTTTTTTTTATCTATTTAAATTTTTGATCAGAATTCAAAACAGACATGTTGACTAAAACATGCTAAAGATCAAATAACTATCTCTATGGAGGATGACATAGCCCCCCATAGCTTTCGAGGTGTATGTTGAACACCATAAAACACACTTTGATCGCGATGATTGTCAGTAGGACGTATCATTAATATCTAAGAAACAATAGAGTGCAATTCTTGAAAATTTCAGGGGATATTGAAGACCTATCGGAGGGCAACCACTCCCCCCCCTTGTCCTTTCTAGATGCTCCCTCTCCGCATCACTGATCAACATTTTGAAGAGTGATATTGCTTAAAATAGTTGAAGGCCAAGTAACTATACTTCTGGGGATACGATACCACCCCCCATAGCCCCGGGGTAACAACGGTAAATTAGGTAATTTCCTCTTCTTCACCTACAAGATATATCATTAAGAAATATCAGGTTTTTTATTGTACGTGTGGTCCAAAAGGCTAAGAGTACTAAGGTAAACCTCAAGGGAATGTTAGGGGCATGTTAAACTAAGTCGAAATATACTATATGCAGTGTCGGGAAATACTTAATAAAAGTACTTAAGTAATTACTGAAGTAAAGAATCTGAGTATTTGTACTCTACTTAAGTAAAAAATTTCTAAAGTGCTTAATACTTATACTTAAGTAAAAAATTTAAGTACTTAAGGATACTTAAGCAATCAAGTACTTTCTTGATGAGAAAAACTATACCAGCATGATGCAGGGCGATACAACGAATTGAACTGCCTATATATTAGTGGATGAATGGCTTCCAATTGGCTTCAATTCTTTAAATTGAAATGGCTTCCTGATAACCAGAAGGATGTAGCAGTTGAACTCTTGGTAGACGAAGCAAAAAAGGTTGAAGAATTCAGAAGTACTTACGAGGCTGATTCAGGTAGCTTCATGATAATTCTGGCAACTGTGGCCGTGAAACCAATTTTGTGAAGGTTTTTTCATATTTGAATGAAAGGCGAAAGGAACTCTTTGCGCTCAAAGTGTACCCAAGGGTAATGAAAGTTTTCAGGAAGTACAGCTGTATCATTGCTTCGTCTGCACCTGCACAACAACTTTTTTCGGTAGGTGATGGAATTTTTATTCCAAAAAAATATGCTCGGAATTGCTATGTATGAAAAGCTTCTGCTGTTGAAAGGAACAAGAAAGAAATTGAAAGTTATGATGAAGCTGTAATGAATGTTCTTTGTAATTTTTTTCTTTTTATATCTTAATTAAAGTAAAATTCAAGTAAAATTGAAATACTTGAGTACTTGAGTACTTAAGTACTGAAGTACTTTTTCAAAAGTACTTATTACTTAAGCATATTTTTAGAGAAGTACTTAAGTAAAAATTTATCTGAGTACTTGGTACTTGTACTTAAGTAAAAAAAAAAGAAGTACTTGGCACAACACTGACTATGTGCATCTTGTTTATCATAATGGTGTAACTGAAATATAACAATAACTGTTAAGAGTATAACTGTTGCGGAGTTTAAACTTCCGCAGTATGTTCAGGAGACTGTTAAAACGTTGTTAGAGAGTACTCAGTCCCTCTCCCATTCCCTATTTCAGTTGCCCTCTCTCCAAATTTATCTCACCTATATTTTAGAAATCTATCTTGTTCAGAATATTTGATGAAGTTAGACAATTATACCTTCGAGGACGACTTAGCCACCAGATCCCCATGGCTTTGGGGGTAAAGTGCTTTAGGATTGGAAGTTATATAAATCACCAGTTGTTTAAATAGATGGTAGATATGGGGTTTCTCCCCTAACTAAACACTCCAATCAGGACAGCAGCAACCTCATGCGGTGGGTGAAGCCCACCTCAGGAATCTGAGTACCTAGGTTTAACCTAGCCCTAATCAGATTCCAGGCCTAGGATCGGTTGGGCTAGCGACCCTCCATCCAAAAATTAAGTGCTACGAAAAATAACAACATAGCTTCGGACCCGGATTCCCTTTAAAATTTCAACCATCACGCGTCAACGAAAATGCTGACGACGTCAGGAAGAAAAAGTTATAAGACAGACTAAACGTTATGGACCAGGAGGGCCACATATGTCTTGACTCTGAATGCACATGCGTCAAAGAACCTGCTCTTCAAAGAACTTTGCAAGAATAAAGTGTCGATTGCGGGTCTTACAGAAACCCATCTTACCAGGAGCGGAGAAGAGCGAATAGGTAACAGTGACTCATTGCTCTAGTCTGAAAGAAGCACGAGAAGGAATGGCGTCTGCCTTGTGCTAAGTAGCCTTACAAGAAAGGCATCACTTTTACACGAAGCTATATCTGACAGATTAATGAAAGCCCACTTTGGACACAAGCATAGCAAGATGAATGTCATCGCATGCTATGCCCCGACCAACGATTCTGATAATGTGACTAAGCAGGATTTCTCCACTGCTTTGTCCAGTTGCCTTGCGAAAATATTCCCCCCCCCCAATGATATAACTGTTCTCTTTGGCGACTTCTATGCGACAGTATACAACGATATGGATGTATGGCGCGGCGCAGTTGGTCTTTTATCCCCTGACCCACTTAACGACAATGGACTTCGCTTACTTGAACTGTGGTGATCTTACGACCTTTGCATCGCAAACACCTACTTCCAACTTAAAACCATTCATCAATACACGGCATAGTAACGACGGTTGCACAAACAAGATGATTGACTGCGTCATTATTTCCAAGCGCTGGAGATCATTGTAAGGAGATCCAAGCGCGGAGAGATCATCTGTAAGCTACAAAGCTTACAGATCAGTAGAGCTCGGAAACGCACACCATTGGCTTGTGTGCGCCAATTTCTGGCTTCATCTCCATGCGCAACCATCAGAAAGAAAACCCGTCACTGCAGATATTGAGAAACTAAAGAAGCCAGATAATCATCAGAAGTACAGTGTTGTGATATCAAATCGCTTCGAGCCCCTTTGCTCACTTAATAGCAGCGAAGATCTCAGGAAGCGTTTTAAGTTTCAGACCAGTGAAGCAGCACAACTAGTGCTTGGCAAGAGGAGTTACCCAAAGAAATCGTGGCTAACTGATGAAACACTACAAGTCATAGAGCAGAGACGGAAAGCAAGGCTTCTTGGGGACACAACCACATATCGAAGGCAAAATGGGTAGCAGAACAGATTTTTCCATCAGGGTAGAACCCAGTTTGTTCAAGGAAGGTCGATGATATCGAACTAGCTGCAAGAAAGACCGACATGGGTAGCCTCTTCAAGGATCTCAGAGACCTCACGGAAAATAAAACTCCCACCCTGGGTCCCGTCCTGTCCTTCAGTGACGATTCAAACTTCAGCGCGATAACATCTCTTTTGGACTTATTGAAAGTTTTTCTTGGATACAACAATACGCATCGAAAAAGTGTAAATCGGATTAGTGTAAAACTTGTCTAACTGGTTTTATCAAGACTTTAGACATTTCACTTTGAGACTGTTATTGATTACCTGAAAGCATTAGAACAGAGGGCCTGGCTTGCATCCTAACCTAGCTATTATGTACTGCCAGGTGTTTATGAGGAGGGGAATAAGATGAGAAAATCAGTTAATAATGTCAAGATAATCGTAAATTAGAGAGAAGTTGCAAATTAAGGGCGATTGTTCGCGAATTTAGCTGCTCAGAGTAGATCAATTAACACCCTATAAAGCAAATTGTATGTTTCGCTCCATGTGGGAAAAAAGGAGCTTTCTAGGTGAGCGTATCCTTTTGATGATTTATTTCAAATTTATTGGAGATTGGTGATTCGTTTTGTTTGTTCGTTTTTTTTTTATTATATCAAATTATGAGAGTTGAGAGCGTGTATATAATCGTGACTGGTATTTGCTATATTCGACACCACGGACCATTTGGTGCTTTATTAGATAGTGGTTAGAGATCTTGTTATTCCCCTTGGGCTCACAGCATAGATGATTTGGAAAATCAGAGGGTAAACTTTTATGATTATTTTAATGTAAGTATTAATAGAAATCTGGATTTTATTGTTCCGGCTTTTGAACCCCCTGAAGATACTAAATTTATATTTAACTTTGATATTAATGATCTTAGGTGTTAGCAAGGTGGATCACATGATTTTTGTATTTTTCATTTGAATTGCCAAGACCTGAATACAACTTTTTATTGTTTAGTTAATTTAGCTACTCTTAATTTCTTTCATGTTTTAACGAAAGCTTGGCTTGGTGATCATAACTCTGCTCTTCTAGATATACCAGGGTACATTTTACTTAAACGGAACCGACAGCAACATCAGCAAGGGGTCTTGTAGCCTATGTAGGTGAAGATCTGCCTGTGAAAATACGTGATGATCTACACAAATATAATGAAATGGTGCATGAAACACTAGATCTAGAAGCTAGATTAAACAAGAGCTAAGAGCTCATATGGCACTTGTGACGAGGCCGGAAGAGCCAAGAGCTCATATGGTATGAGCTCTAGAAAAATTCTAAGAATCAATAGATTGATTTAAAAGGAAAATCAGAAGCTTTATACCGGTCGGGATTTAAAATAAGAGCTCTGAGTCACAAGGTACTCACTTTTTCTAATTTTTCCTCTTCCTTCAGCCCCCCAAATGGTCGTATCAGGGAAAACGATTTTATCAAGTCAATTTGCACAGCTCCCTCACACGCCTACAAATTGTCATCGTCCTATCACGTCCAGAAGTACCAAACTCGCCAAAGCACTGAACCCCACCCCTAACTCCCCCAAAGAGAGCAAATCCAGTACGATTATGTCAATCATGTATCTACGACATTTGCTTATTCTACCTACCAAGCTTCATCCCAATTTTTACACTCTAAGCGTTTTCCAAGATTTCCGATTTCCCCCTCCAACTCCCCCAATGTCAACAGATCTGGTCGGGATTTGAAATAAGAGCTCTGAGACATGACTTTCTTCTAAATATCAAATTTCATTAAGATCCAACTATGTCAATCACGTATCTAGAATTTGTGCTTATTCTTCACATCAAGTTTCATCCCAATCACTCCACTCTAAGCATTTTACAAGATTTCTCTTTCCCCCAACTCCCTGCGTCCCCGGATCCAATTCTAGTCAAAAGTGGAGCATCTGAGACATAAGATCCTTCTATATATCAAGCTTCCTTAAGATCCAATCACCTATTCGTAAGATAAAGATACCCAAATGTTCACGTTTTCTAAGAATTCCAGTTTTGGTCCTCCAACCCCCCCCCCCAAATGTCGGGGGATCTGATCGGAATTTAAAATAAGAGCCCTGAGGCACAATATTCTTCTAAATATAGAATTTTTTAAGATCTGATCACCCGTTCGTAAGTTAGAAATACCTCATTTTTAAAATGTTTCTGAATTATTCCCCCCCCCAACTCCATGAAAGACCGCACATCCGGTCCGGTTACGTCAGTTCCCTATCTTGGACTTATTTTTATTCTTCTCACCCAGTTTCATCCTGACCTCTCCGCTGTAAGTATTTTCTAAGATTTCCAGTCTCACCCCCCTCCCCCAACTGCCCCCCGTAATGACATTGAATCCAGTTGGGATTTAAAATAAGAGATCTGAGTAAGGTGGTCATTTTAAATGTGAAGTTTCATGAAGATCCAGTCACTACTTCGTAAGTTAAAAATACGTCATGTTTTTCTAATTTTCCAGAATTAACCGCCCCCCACTGCCCTAAATAGAGCGGATCCTTTCCGGTTATTTCAATCCTGTATCTAGGACTTCTGATTGTTTTTCCCACCAAGTTTCATCCCGATCCCTCCACTCTAAGCGTTTTCCAAGATTTAGGTTCCCCTACCTAAACTCCCTCCAATGTCTCCAGATCTGTTGGAGATTCAAAATAAGAGCTTTGACACAATATACTTCTAAATATCAAATTTTATTGAGATCCGATTATCCGTTCATAAGTTAAAAATACCTCATTTTTTCTAATTTCACAATTAACCCTCCCCAACTAACCCAAAGACAAAAGATCCATTCCGGTTATATCAATCACATATCTAGGACTTATGCTTACTTCTCCCACCAAGTTTCATCCTGATTCCTCCACTCTAAGCGTTTTCCAAGATTTTAGGTTCCTTCCTCCAACTCCCCCAATGTCATCGGATCTGGTCAGGATTTGAATAATAGCTCTGAGACACAATATTCTTCCAAATGTAAAATTTCACCAAGATCCTATCATCCATTCGTAAGTTAAAAATACTTCATTTTTTCTATTTTTTTCGAATTAACAGCTCCACTCCCCTCAGACGGTCAAATCTGGGAAACAATTATTTCTAATTTAAATTAGTCCCGTCCCTGATGCCCCTGCCAAATTTCATCGGCCTAGCTTACCTGGAAGTGCCTAAAGTAGCAACACCGGGACAGACCGACCGACAAACAGACCGACAAAATTTGCGATCGTTATATATCTCTTGGTTAATGCCAAGTGCCATAAAAATGTTGATGCATATTTAGTCATTGCGTATAGGTCTCCCTCTAGCTCTATTCAAGAATTCTTTGAGAATTTACATGAACAGCTGGCGAAAGTGCAATCGAGAAATAAGCATTGTTTCATTCTTGGTGATTTCAACATCAACATGTTAGATGTCGAGTCTTCGGTGACTTCTCAACTTTTAAATCTTTGCCTGTCCTATAGTTTAGTACCTACGATTAACATTCCGACTAGAGTTTCTTAGACTTCCGCAACGTTTTGGACAATACATTTTCAAATGTACCTTTTAGATCCCCAAGAGTTGTTTTAAATGTTGAATCTGATCACTTTGCTGTTTATGCTCATTTTGAGGTATTTACTCATAAGCGAATAAATTCTGACCTGAGTAGAGGTCGGATGTTTTTGATAAAAATACCCTTGTAAAACTAAATAATAATTTAGTTAAAGTTGACTGGATGTCCCTGCTTAGAGAGGAAAATAATGCAAATTATAAATTTGCATTCTTTATGGTAAGTTATTGGAAAAGGTTAAGTAAGTGGGAGTTGTTTAGAATATGGGAGGGCAAAATCATAATGGAAAGAAGCCATGGATAACACAAGATCTTCTTGGGAAAATAATTTTAAGAGATAGATTGTTTAAGTTACAAGCTAACCTACAGACGAGAATAAAGAACAATGCCGTGTTTTTTGTAATGGTTTGAATAATTTTCTCCGTGGGGCTAAAAAGAGGTATTTTAGCTTTAAATTTAAGGAAGCTGAAGGAAACTCATTGAAAACTTGGCAAATAGTCCATAATATTATAGGTCAGAGTTCTAATATACTACCATCTGAAGTGATAGTAAAAATGAGGCCATAGCTAGAGATGATTTTACGATTTGTGATGAGTTTCAAAATCATTTTATTTCAGTAGGTTCAAAAATAGCCGATACCATTTCCCCTTTCCAGGACACTCACCTTTTGGATCCACTTTACCGCCCCGCCCCCTATAGATGTATGATTGCATCTAAAGTTCATTACTGTGGACGAGATAAGGGATATCATGTATACTATGAATACTAGTTCATCTGGTAGTGACTTGATGAGTTTAAAAATTCTGAAATGTATTTTTCCATCAATATCTTGCATTCTAAGATCATTAATTAATGATTGTTTCAGACAAGGTATGTTTTCAGATTGTTTAAAGTATACAAGAGTGACACCGGTTTATAAAGGTGGTGACAGAAATGATCTCGGTAATTATCGTAAAATATCAGTTTTGCCAGTTACGTTTGCCAACGAATTATGTTCGTTGTTTGGTTGGCCTACAACCCCAGAATTCGGTGTGGAACGTCTACGAGCAAATAACCAGCCTCAGGACTACGAGAGTCATATTCACTGGGGAGATTAATATTCCGTTGACAGTTTCGACCCGGTCGACGTTTTCTGTGCTTCATAGGGGAATTAGAAGTTGGGATAATCTTCATCAGAGTTTAAAAAATTATAGTGATATTTCTTTTTTCAAGAGTGAAATAGAATACATCCTCATTACTGGGTATGAATTTTAGTTCTTTGTTTATTATTTTTTGGGGTGGGGTATAATTAAATAATTCAGTAATGTGTTCTGGCCTCTAGGGGTATGATTTTATTAGTATTGTTGAATTTGTTTGTTGAAAGGCTAGTGGAGCCGATTAGGTCGTACTATTGGTTTTATAAATAAAATTTTTCTTTCTTTGTCCTGTATTATTTTCTAATCAGTTTTTGCCACCCCTTGGACAAGTTTTTTACTTCTTGGAGACGTTGTTATTACTGTTTTTGTTTTGGTTCTCCCTCTCTCAAGACGATCTGGTTAGATCTGGAGATAATTCCCGAGGATTGGCGGAAGGGTGTCATCATCACTTTATGGAAGAGAAAAGGCCCTGATGTCAGTCCCTGGCAAACTGTTTTCAATGGTCTTGCTGGATCTATGTCGGAATATCATTCTAAAAATACGGCGACCACAGCAAGCTGGTTTTGTCGGAGAGCCTGAGGAGGATCGACGGCCAAAGAAGGTCCAACTTCGTCAATGAGAAGCTTTTGCAGCACGCGAAGCAGTTTCGGTTTTCAACTGAAGCAGCCGAGCAAACCTTACGATGGTTGGGACACCTGCTTCAAATGCCACCATATCCATCCGCAAAGACGACCTACGACTTCGATCCCATAAAAGCCCGTTGGAAGCGACCTCGTGGCCAACCGAAGAAACGCTGGTCCGATAGCCTGTCCGTGTTCATGACGACGGCAAACATCAGACAGAACAAAGAGCAAATACTTGCGATGGACCGAAGCGGATGGAGGAGGCAGACGTCAACCACTACGCTGGGCAGGGCCTGGCAGGAGACTTGAGTCAAGTAAATCAGGTCAAAGTTTATACGCCCACGCTTTCTATAAAAACCTTATATTCCCCCTGGAGTACAATTTACAATGCTTGCCCTGGGGCCGTGAGGAGGTTTTCATTCTCAAAGACATACTTTCCAGAACCTTCTATCTATGCTGACCAAAACTCTAATCTCAAAATTTCAATTGGATGTGTTTGGGGAAATTATGGACGCGGGGGCCAGGTTACCCTCCAATCATTCTCGACCATCAGAAAAGGCAATAGTACATTTAATTCCTTATCGAATGACACCCTTTCGAAGTTTCTACGACAACTTCTTCTGTATTAAGTGCCGAGGTATAACCTCCTACATAAAAAAAGATACATTACGCCTACATCGCTCTTTACTTGGAAGCACTACCTAAGATCTGGTACCACTTTCGAAGGGGTTCAATCTTTTTTATAAATCACCATAATTTTATAGCTCACTACAATTGCCACCAGATCTGGGAGGGGGTTTCAAACCTGGAAGCACATAATTTGATATTCAGACTATTTTGAAAAAAATGGCTATCAAAATTTTGATCGTAAGCACTAGAAAAACGGGGCATAGGGGGGGGAATGCCCTTTACTCACTTTTGATTCTTGAAAATGCCACTAGAACAATCCATTTCCAATCAAAAGACTCCCTCTAAAGTTTAGACGACCGCTCCTTCATATGAGGTACCTCTGCTACTGATACTACTAAGAAAAACTCAGTGCCAATCCATGCCACCTGATACGAAAGGAGCTAAGCACGGGAGCCACCTGATACGAAAGGACCACCGTCATTAACAGCAGCAACAACAAAAATAAACAGGAATCTTTTCGCAAGACAGTGGAATTCTGTATTTGAATGAATATCTCATCCTATGTCCAAGGGCCGTCCTCAGCAAAACATTATTTAAATAAAAAAAGACCTACAGCACCATCACATACAACCATTGAAATGATTTTTTTAAACAGTCCCAAAGAGCTTACTTCAGCGAGGTTCAACCAGGACTGATAAATAAAGTGAGGAGAAACAAGGCAATTCGTTGAAGTGAAAGAAAAACAATTGAAAAGACGCTTTCACTGCTGATCTTGCCTTGTTGGCAGCTAAGTTCTTTTTATAACTGATTATGTGTTGGTGTCTACTGGTTATGGCACTTGGTATTTACCAAGTGAAACATACCCATCGCAATTTCTGTCTATCTGTCTGTCAGTCCCGGTTTTGCTAGTTCGAGCATTTCCAGAAAAGCTAGGACGATGAAAGTTGGTTGGCCTATCAGGGACCAGATAAGATTAAATTAGAAAAGGTTTCATCCCCAGTTCAACCATCTGGGGGGGGGGGAGAGTGGAGGGACAATTAATTCGAAAAAAATAGAAAAAATGAGGTATTTTCAACTTACAAACGGGTGATCGTATCCTAATGAAAGTTGATATTTAAAAGGAACTCGATTTTAAATATTAGAAAATGCTTAAAGTGGAGAGATCGGGATGAAACTTGGTGGGAAGAACAACTAAAAGTCCTAGATACGTGATTGAAATAACCGCACCAGATCGGCTCTCTTTGGGGGAGTTGGGGGTGGGGGGTATTTTCAGTTCTTTGACATTTGGTGCTTTTGAACGTGCTAAGACGATGAAAATTGGTAGGCGCGTCAAGGACCTGCACAAATTGATTTTTTAACTGTCGTTTCCCCCATTTGACCGTTTGGGGGGGGGAGGGATAAAACTTTTATTTTTTTACCGACGTTTTTATTAGTAATAAATATACGTAACTTGAGAATTAACTTACGTAAAGAACTTCCATATTTGTATATTATTATTCCGTATATGAGGGGGTTCGCCCCCTCGTCAACACCTCCCTCTCTACACTAAAGGTTGAATTTTGTCCAAATTCTTTAAGAATGACCCCTGTATCACAAAGGCCACAGAATACATAGTTGAAATTAAAAAAAATACTTTAGCGTAAAGAGCGAGGTATTGTGGAAGAGATGATCCTCCTTATTTACGTAATAATTTCTGTAAAATTTAGGTTTTAATGCTGCTCCTTACTTCCAGCTCATTTTTTTTCTCCGTGTTTTTTTTTTAATAATGCTAGAAAATCCCTCAGCCCTTTCATGGAAATTCTCTTCCCTCATGATAAATTCCTCCATGCAAAGATCCTTCACGAAACCCTCTCCCCCCCCCCCTTCAGCACAAAAAGTTCCCCCCCCCCCCGTCTGTACACTTCCCAATGACCCTTAGTATATGTAAACAACGGTCAAAGTTTGTAACTTACAGCCCCTCCCCCGGGGACTGCGGGGGATCAATTCGTTCCGACATAATTATTAAATTTTTCGACTATGGTGAACAAAATGGATATCTCAAAATTTTGATTCGGTGACAATGAGGAAAAAATTAATCGTGAGGGGGCCTATGTTCCCTCCATTTTTTGGTCACTTATAAAGGCCGCTAGAACTTGTAATTTCCATTAGAATGAGCTCTCTCGCAACATTGTAGGATCACTGGATCGATACGATCACCCCTGGTAAAAAATTTAATTAACTGTGAAAAGATCTCTCATTACTAAAGAAATTAGAGTTCATCCTTTGCTCCTTCCTAAGTGATGACGTTAGAAACTTGGCCTATGGTAAAAAAGTCAACTTTTGAATTAAGACTGATAGATTTTTTTTCAACAGCAGTCGATAGCTCTTGATGAGCTGATCAAAGTATGTCATCTATTTTTCGGTAGAAAAATTCCTTCATGAGACATATCAGTTTGAAAGTTTAAAAGTATTGACAACTTTAGCAGTAAGGCACACCCTGAAACCAAAAATATGCCGATACAGAAATGGTATCAGATGTACCTCTTAAACTTTAAAAGTTCTCTAAATACTATAGAAATTAGAGTTTATTCTTTGTTCCTTTCCAAGTGATGACGTTGGAAACTTGGCCTACGACAAAAAAGTCAACTTTTGAACTAAGATAGATAGAATTTTTTTCGACATCAGTTGGTAGCTCTTGATGAGCTGATCAAAGCATATGCTATCCATTTTTTGGTAGAAAATTTCTTTCATGAGATCTATCAGTTTGGAAGTTTAAAGGAGTTGACAACTTCAGTAGTAAGGTACACACTGAAACCAAAAATCGAAACCAATTGTGAAACATAAAGGGGACTTTTAAGCAACAGTCGGCTGTTAACACATAATCATGTTCAGCAATAAGGGGTTTGAAACTTTTGCTAGCTGGTGTACCTGGCAAAAACTTAACTAAGAATAATTAAACAATCTTAAAAACAGAAACAACGAATCGACTGGATTTATCAAAAAAAGAGAAAAAAGGGGGGATGATGAAGAGAAAGAATAGAAAAAAGGAAAGAAAAGAAAAAGACCAAAAAGATGAGGACCGCAAGACATTCAAATCTAAACAGCATTTCTCAAATAACCCTTCACTGCTCGCTTGAAGGTAATAAGGCTATTTGAGTTCCGGAGTTTGCAAGGGGATTAAATTTCAAATAGCTGGTGCAAAAAATCTAATTAAAAAAGAAGCTATTTTGTTGACGGTGTCTCGTGGACTATGTTTTAAATAACTAAAACTTCGAGGTCAACATAAGCCCCACGACCCCAGGGGGAAGGCTTTTATTTTATGTACCGGGGGCAAATAATGAATTTATAGAAGATGTTCCTTTTTAAGGGACAACACTAATCAGATGGTAACTAGCCCACCACACCCCCCTTTCTCTTCCAAAATACATCTGGTTGAATTC
This sequence comes from Artemia franciscana, assembly GCF_032884065.1. Lineage (NCBI taxonomy): Eukaryota > Metazoa > Arthropoda > Branchiopoda > Anostraca > Artemiidae > Artemia > Artemia franciscana. The sequence continues at coordinate 41,234 of NW_027062628.1, read as the reverse complement.
TCGAGGTCATCATTTTGTTCAAAATATACCAAGGACCGTATAACAGATTATTTTTGGTACCTACGGATTGTTTTGGGTATCCGCCTGAGGAACCGTATTTTAAACAGTAAGCTGTACGAAAAATGTGCTTCAAACCCGTTTTCTAAATCTATATTAAATGATAGGTTGAGCTAACTCATCTGCTTGTGATTACTTTGAGAATGTGCTGAAGGGGGTATTGAACTTAGAAACTATAATACTGAAAAAAAATGTCCCTTTGATGCTTTGATAATTATATGAAACCTTGAAGATAAAAAAAAACTTTGATAATGGAATGGAGAATGTTGAAACACTTGAAACTTTGGCTATCAAAAACGAGCAAATATTAACTAGAAATAACCTTTCCGAAAAATAAGTGTTTTAAAGAAAAGTAAAAAGCCAAATTAAACTTAAGAAGCTGTTAAAGCTTACTGAAAACGAATTTTTTTTTTTTTTTTTTTTATACTTACAATACTGAAGACAAAATAAAAATCACAGTTAAAAAAAATCGTAAAATACAATCCATTAATGTCATTAAATGTCAAATATAAAGTTTAATTTCATTAGCTTTTATCAAGGACTGTTCCAGAAACACACACAGTTTCCTATAAAAAGTAAATGACACAGTGGGCACAAGCTCTCTACAATTAGGGGAGGGGGATGGGGACAGTTACCAAAATCTTGCTCAAGGGAATTTTGTTCCTTTCAAATTGATTTAAATGTTTTCAATCCAAGTTTTACTCACTTTTAGATTTATTTCTTCCTTTCTATTAGCACCTTTTGTATGCTTGTTGTCTATGGTTGTTTAATTAGTTTCTGCTCGTTTTGGGTTTCACTTACTTTGAGTTTCTTTAATATTAACCTCTTTCATTTTTAAGTTTGAATTATTAATAGAATATATTTCTGGTCGTCTTAAGTTTTATAGGGTCTTTATTATTCTTTGCAAAAGTTCTTTCCAGATTTTTTTTTTGTAAATTAATATTAAAGAATATACCAACCAAAACACAATTACTTACTGACTTGGCTAGTTATTAAAGAAAAGAAAACTTACAAAAAAAAAACTTTTTACTTCATTTGCTTTACTTCCATGTGCTTATTAGCCAAATTATTTTCCTTTGTTTAAATCTACAAGATCTAAAAAAAATGACAAAATACGAACCCCGACGATAAACCAGTACACTGTGGCTGTAACCCCAGAGGCCAATATGGTCATCCTCAGTAAAAATAGCTGTATGGCTTGAAAACGCTGTTGACCTTAAAAAAAGGTTAATTTTACAAAAAATTATTATAAAACACCCAACAATTAATTAGTAACACAAAGAGATTGCCTACCATGGGGAAAACTTTATTTTTTTAAATACAGTACTGATTATATACATTGACATACAGAAGGCCTGTATGTCAATGTATATATTAACAACCAACAGGCGGTTAACTCCGCCCGTTGGGCGCGCACAATCCGTGCCTCTCAGCAGCCAGTCCCAGGCCTGGACAAAGGAGGAGGGTCAGGCAGCGGTCTTTCAATCCGTTCCGGGTAACCAAAGGAGCAATCCTCTGGGGAAACATTCTCTTGCAACAGAAACGTTAAAGAGGAGCCTCGGATCTGAACCCCTACCGACGAGGACAAACGCATACCCCGGGACACGATTTTTAAAAGCAAACAACAACCTAAAATTTGGCTTTTGGAATGTCCACACGATGTCTCAACTATCGAAGTACTCCAGGAGATGCGCAGATACCATCTAGACATCCTGGCATTGTCTGAAGTAAGATAGACTGGCTCCGGGGAGAAACAACTTGATGACCATTCTACGATCCTCTATAGCGGTGCCGAAAGCAGGCATGAACAAGGAGTAACACTCATCAAGACGAGGGATACGTCAAGATTTCTCTTGAAATGGACTCCCATATCGCCAAGAATTCTCGTAGCGCGTTTCACTGGACGATAAGCAAAACTTTCCGTAGTAGTCTGCTACGCCCTCACTAACTTCGCAGAAGTCGAGACCAAATAAGAATTCTACCATACTCTACAGGCAGTGGTAAACAGCATTCCGAAACATGACATCATGTGCGTTCTCTGCGACTTAAACGCCATCGTTGGCAACGACGAGTCCTACTGCCCACAGTCATTCGGTAGGCATGGCATGGGCGTGAATAATGAGAATGAAACGATGCTGATCGACTTTGCAATGGCCAATGATCTTGTGATAGGAGGTAGCCTCTTTCCTCATAAAGACGCCCACAAGTATTCATGGACCTCCCCTGGTGTTGCAGTTACAAACCAGATTGACAACTGTCTGGTCAGCCGGAAGATCCACTCCAGTATACAAGATGTGAGAGCATATAGAGGCGCGGACGTTGGATCAGACAACAACCTGCTAGTAAGCAAATTCTCCCTGAAGTTGAAGAGAAATGGGAAAAATGCACCTAATTCAGAACCCTAATTTGATTCTGAAAAGCTCCTAGACCGAACAACCAGGCACGAGTTCGTTGCCGAACTTAGCAACAAGTTCGAAGCACTCTATATCAGTGACCAAGACGACCACGAGATGATATGGGCAGATAAATAACCTCTACATTGAGTCAGCAAGCAAGACCCTTGGGCACCGCAAGAAATCGAAGGACCAGTGGCTATCGGACCGCACTTGGCAGCTCATAGTGGAGAGAAAAGTCGCAAAACTTCAGATCCTTGCCTGCTACGAAGCGAATCAGATTTACAAGACCGAGAATTACAGACAAATTGACAACGCTGTCAAAAAGAGCACACGCCGAAAAAAGAACCATTTTTACGAAGTAATGGCCTCGAAAGCTGAAGAGGTTGCCAAGAACGGAGACATCAGGTCGCTCTACAAGATAACGAACGAGATGATCGGGAAGAAAAGAGCCAGCGATGGTCCGGTGAAGGAAAAAAACGGCATACTTGTTACCGGTCCGAAGAGAAGAAGGAGATGTGGGCCAACCAAATTGACAAAATCCTGAAAAGACCACCCCCGGACGAGCCAATCTCCATCCCCCCCGAAGATCCACAGATCTCGCTAAACATCAACACCGAGCCCCCGACTGAAGACAAAATTCTGAAGGCAGTCAAAAATCTGAAAAACGGCAGATCACCAGGAGACGGCAGATCATCACGACAGAAATACTGAAATGCTCCATGGACACAAGTGTCACCTATTGCAAAGACTTCTTTGGAACCATCTGAACAACAGTAAAATTACCTTCAGAATGGCGCCACAGTACGCTCGTGAAGCTCTTCAAGAAGGGTGATGCCACACTCTGTAACAACTGGCGAGGCATCAGCCTGCTCTCCATTCCTGGCAAATTGTTGTCCCACATTATCCTGTCCCAAATACAACGTCACACCTAAGTGAATACCATCGTAATGAACAGCATGGCTTCCACCCAAACCGCTCTTGCATGGACCTGATATTCACACTGCGAATGCTCACAGAGGAGACCTGCGAATGGCGTAATAAATTCTATATGATCTTCATAGACTTCGAAATGGCGTTCGACTCATTAAACCGCCAGTCACTCTGGAAGCTCCTTCCCCACTATAGTATCCCTGATACCATAGTAAATCTTATCATGGCGATGCATGAAGATACAACCTGTTGGGTGAAGACAGCAGAGGGAAATTCACACAAATTTCTCATCCTCTCTGGGGTGAAACAAGGGTGCCTGCTATCCCCGCTACTGTTCGCAATCGTCATAGATTTCTTACGAAGCGTCGAATCAACTGGGTTACGCCTAAATGATCGCCTACTGAGCGGCCTAGATTTTTCTGACGATATTACCACCCTCGAAACCTTCAAATCACGGCTTCAAGCGCTGCTCTCGAGACTCCAACAAAAAGCAGAAGGTTTTGGACTCAATACCAACGCCAGTAAAACCAAAGGCATGGCAAACAGAGGCTCACCTATGAACATCAAATGTGGTGACAACGACATGGAACAAGTGGTCCATTTCAAATATCTTGGCAGCACCATCGACAACACGAGATCCACAGCCAAAGAAGTCATCGCCCGAATTGGACAGGCTAGCAGCGAATTCGACAGGCTCAAAAAAGTTTGGAGATCGAGTACTTTCTCTCTCCAGATGAAGCTCCACCTGTTCAACAGCAGCCTCCTGCCCGTTCTCATCTATGCATCTGAAATATGGCATCTTAACCAAGAACAAGAGAGGAGAATTCAGTCGTTTGAAAACATGCACCTACGTAGATTTACGGCATCCATTGGACCCAGAAAGTAACGAACGAACACAAAAGAAACATCACAGGTCAAGCGTCCCTCATCAAGACCATACGAAGGCATAGATGAAGCTACCTCGGACTTGTGCTGCGCATGGACGATTCCAAAATTCCCAAGTCTACTTTTTCTGGTTACCCGAAGGCACCCATCGCTGAAAAAGCCCCCAAAAAAACTGTCGTACCTACTACAAAGACCTGCGGCACCTTCACGCCTCAATACAGCCGGAGTGGGAAAACATCGTGGCAGCCGAAAGTTTCAGAGACGACTGGAGACTCTTCTTAGACGCCCAGGGCCCCTCTGGAGGAACAGGAGGATCTAAGGTCTAAGGTACAGAAAGAGGCTGAGAAGGGAGTTGAACCCAAGATCCTCTAGTCACTAGCGAGAACTACCTACCCTGGACCAATACACGCACCTGGCAATGCTTTAGTAAAATTTATATAATAATATTTTTCACCAGATCAATATATGTTGATCATAAACAAAAGAAAACAAGAGAAATCGTGATAAACACAACAGCAAGCAGCTATAAAAACCTCGATAGTACAATTACACAAGATGGGAATTGTGACAGAGAAGTCTTGCTACACATAGCGTATGCAGGTGGAGCCATTTCTGAAGAACATTTAGAGATGTAGATACTACTCGCAGAAATTGAAATAGCGATTGTTTAGGAGTAATGCACTCTCTGTACTTTTATATGGATGCGAGTCCTGGAGCCTTTCAAACAATGCTGAGAAAAGACTAATTGGCTTCGAGAATAATTGCCAGCGTAGAATCCTTACAGTACATTGGACCGATAGAGAAAAAAATGCCCAGATTAGTGCAGATACCGAACAACCACTGGTTGCCGACGAGATCAGAATGAGAAAATGAAAATATTGGGGGCATATGACCCGCATGAGCAAAGGACGCCTCCCACATGATTTATGGTGTTTGACCCCTCCCGGCATTCGAAGGAGTGGAAGTCAACGCAGTAAACATTGAAGATCGCCGAAAAAAGAGGCTACGAGTCTCCGAACCCCTTTGAATGAACTTTAGTCCTTGGCTCAAGATCGATCAAGTTGGAGGTCAGCTGCTGCTGCCCTATGCTCCCCCAGGCGTAGAAGGATCTCTTCCTCTTATAGCTATAGTAAATAGAAACAAACATTTCTGACACGTGTTACTATGCAATAACCTGAACGTCCTTTGTTTTTGTTTTTTTAATGTTAAATATGCATAGATTTCCGAATAGAATAGACACTACTTAAATAATGAACGAATTGCCTAACTTACAGCCCTTGCCCTTAGGGTTGTAGGGGACCTGACTTCTTTAAAGGCATAATTGCTGGACCTTTCAACAATACTGAAGAAAATATATGTTTCGAAATTATGATTAGATGCTTGTTTGGAAAATGAGGAGTTTGTGTTTGGACAGGAGACTGGTTACCCTCAGATCACTTTTGACTCTTAAAAAGTGCCCAAGAACTTCTAATTTCTAGTCAAAAGAGCCCTGTCCAAAGTTAATACAACCACCTATTTCATAAAAACCTTATATGCACCTACGGCATAATATACAATCCTTGCCCCAGGGCTTTGGGGGGTTGTGTCAACTCTGGAAGCTCTTTTATTTAAGTCTTGGAAATTTTTTTAACAAAATGGCTATATCCCAATTTCAATCAGATAATTCAGAACTTTCAATTTTTCAATTAAATGAGTCTCCTCTACAGGCAATACGACCACCCCTTTCATAAGAACTTGACATGCCTCCAGGGCATAGCTTAAAACCCTCCCCTCAGGTTTTGAATGGGGGGGGGAGTTGGCCTACTAAGCTTCAAAACTAAATACTCTTTTAACACTAAATCAAAAGTCACTGTGGGTATGCTGGTTACCACTAAGATATTTCAACACTATCACAAGAACGACGGAGGAAGTTGACAATTTAACTAAACACAAATAGTTTAAGTGTATCTAGGTTGTCAAAGAGCATAGATAGTATTTTTTAGGAATGCTATTTAGATTATTTATCGGGTCAACTAGAGGGTATGTAACTAAATCAAACAATACTATTTGTGTCAAAATTTTCAAAAGGCAGTATGCTGTTAAAAAAATTGTTGAAAAACTTTCTCAAACATACAAATAGCAAACCAAACTACAGATTCTTGACGAAAAAAGACCGAACATACATAAAATGTGATTTTTATTTTCATGCTTAGACTATATCAATAAGAAACGAACAGAAATTAATTTAAAAACTTTCCAAAAAATGAGTTTCCAAAGAAAATTAAAGAATTCCATTAAAACAAAAATAAGCAGAAATAAAATCGAATAATCTACCAAGCGTAAAAACACCACAAATCACCATCAGTAAATAAATGAAACCAGCACGAACAGAAACTAAGATAAAACCGAGTCAAAACGAGAAAAAATTAACATGAGTAGGGCTGATAACCCCCATCCCTTCTCAAGACCAGAATTACAATTTTGCACTTAACTGAAAATAAAATGAATACACATTGTCAGTTTTATACACATGTGCTGATATTTATTCCTCATAGTCTTGATAATTTTCTATTTATTAAAGTTATAAAATTTAAAATATTTAAGACGTGGTGTTTCAGCAAAGGGCAAATTATGCTCTGGTTTTTGTTTTTATTTATAAAAAAAAACCTATGCCAGATAAGGTGCTAATGCCTGTCAACGCTTGTGTCGTCCCCTCCGCAACAAATGAGTTGTCCCCTCCGCAATCCCTCGCTCTTTACGCTAAAGCTTTTAATTGTTTTAAAAAGTAGAATTGTGGCAAAGAGTCAAACTTTAGCGTAAAGAGCGAGGGATTGCGGAGGGAACAACTCATTTCATATACGGAGTAATTTCCGTTCGTTTTAAGTTTTAATGTCGCTCCTTACCTTCAGCAAAAAAAAAATTAGTTTTTTTTTTATTTAATTTCTGAACGTTTTTGAATTAATGCATGTTTGGTTTTGGCTCTCCGCACATAAATTATTAAAATTTGAAATTTGTATATTAATTCTTTTTTTGGCTAAATGGCTTTCTCTTAGTTTTGATCAGACGATTTTGAGAAATAAGGGGTGGAGAAGGAGGCCTAGTTGCCCCCCAATTTTTCGGTTACTTAAAAAGGCAACTAGAACTTTACTTTTTAACGAACGTTTTTATTAGTAAAAAATATACGTAACTTAAGAATTAACTTACTTAACAAATTTTCATGACCTTATATTTTTATTATGTATACGAAGGGGTTTGTACCCTCGTTAATACCTCGCTCTTTACACTAAATCGTAAGTTTGTCCCAATTCTTTAAGAATGACCCCTGAATCAAAAAGGCCGTAGAATAAATAGTCAAAATTACTAAAAATACTTTAGCATAAAGAGCAAGGTATTTATCTCCTCCTAAATACCTCGCTCTTTATGCTTTAGAACCCCTCATATGCGTAATAATCTCTGTTCGTTTTAAGTTTCAATGCTACTTCTTCCTTTCATTTGAAAAAACGTTTTCATGTTTATTTTTCATTGTTTTCTTATAGTAATGCTAGAGAATCCTGCGCCCTTGTCATTGAATTTTTCTTCCCCCATGACAGATTCAACCAAGAAAAGATCCTCCAACATAGCCCCCTCTCCTCAGTCCCACCCCCAAACAAAATAAAATCCCCCTGAAAGCGTCTGTACACTTCCCAATAACCATTACGATATGTAAACACTGGTCAAAGTTTGTAACTTGCAGCCCCTCCCCCAGGTATTGTGGGGGAGTAAGTCATCCCCAAAGACATAGTTATTATGGTTTTCGACTATGCTGAACAAAATGGGTATCTCAAAATTTTGATGCGTTGACTTTGGGAAAAAAATGAGCGTGGGAGGGGGCCTAGATGCCCTCCAATTTTTTGGTCACTTAAAAAGGGCACTAGAACTTTTTATTTCCGTTAGAATGAGCCCCCTTGCGACATTCTAGGACCACTTGGTCGATACGATGACCCGTGGGGAAAAGAAAAAAAAACAAACAAACAAATAAACACGCACCCGTGATTTGTCTTCTGGCAAAAAATACAAAATTCCACATTTTTGTAGATAGGAGCTTTAAACTTCTACGTAGGGTTCTCTGTTACCTTGAATCTGATGGTGTCATTTTCGTTAAGATCCTACGACTTTTAGGGGGTGTTTCCCCCTATTTTCCTAAATAAGGCAAATTTTCTCAGGCTCGTAACTTTGGATAGGTAAGACTAAACTTGATGAAACTTATATATTTAAAATCAGCATGAAAATTTGATTTTTTTGATGTAGCTATTGATATCAAAATTCAATTTTTTAGAGTTTTGGTTACTATTGAGCCGGGTCGCTCCTTACAACAGTTCGTTACCACGAACTGTTTGATACTCATCTCTATTCGTGTGGGTTTCATTTATTTATTGATGGTGATTTTTAATATTTTTACACACGGTAGATTATTCAATTTTATTTCTGTTCACTATTGATATATTGGAGCTCTTTACTTTCCGTGTAGTTATTGAACAGTTCGTGATAACGAACTTTAGTAATGAGCGATCCGGCCCAATAGCAACTGAAACTCTCAAAAATGGAATTGGACACCAATAGTTACATCAAAAGAATTGAATTTTAATGCTGATTATAAATATATAAGTTTCATCAAGTTTAGTTTTACCATCAAAAGTTACGAGTCTGAGAAAAATTGCTTTATTTTAAAAAATAGGACGAAACACCCCCTAAAAGTCATAGAATCTGAACAAAAATCACACCATCAAATTCTTCAGTGTAAAGAGCGAGGTATTGACGAGGGGGCGAAACCCCTGATATGCGTAACAAAAATACACAAATTATAGAAACTCATTACGTAAGTTAAGTCGTAAGGTATGTATGTTTATTACTAACAAAAACGTTAGTAAAAAAAAATCTTAGTTGTATTTTAAAGTAAGTAAAAATTGCAGGGTAACTAGGCCTCCCCTCCCATTCCTTTTTTTGATCAATATCGTCCGATCAAAACATTGAGAAAGCCATATAGTAAAACAAAATTAATATGCAAATTTGTTTATGCATGAATATGCGTATTTATTCATGTTCGATGAGCCAAAATCAAAACATGCATTAATTCAAAAACGTTCAGAAATTAAATAGAGAAAGTTTTTTTAACTGCAAGTAAGGAGCAGCGTTAAAACTTGATACGAACAGAAATTATTTTGTGTATGAAAGGGGTTGTCCCCTCCTCAACGCCTCGCTCTTTACACAAAAGATTTTTAATTATTTTAAAAAGTAGCGCTCCGACAAAAAGTCAGAACGCTACGTTTACTTGCAGTAAAAAAAAAACTTTTGTTTTGTTTAGTTATCATTAAGAATATGTTTCACTCCTTACTTAAAGTTTGTTACCACGAACTGTTTGATTGCGCTTCCAAAGAGGATGAAAAACAAACAAAAATAATTTTGCGGAAGAATTCAGGGAAATTTTCCACAAAAATTTTGTTCCCACTGAAAATTCCCCCGCAAAAAAAGTCCCTATTTTTCCTAATAATAAATACTATCTGTAAGTAATGAACAAATTACAAAATTTAAGAAGGCCCTTAATGGAATTCTCTTATTGCTTTGTGAATAAGGAGGAAAAGATATAGCTCAAGGGGTGCCTTTACTAATCACTATTCAAGCCAGAACCTCATAGCTCTCATTGAGGCCTTCATGTAAACACATATTTATTTCTAATGGATTAACAAGGGAAATTGATGGGTAATTCACAGGTCTGTAACCGGAACTTTTGTTTGGAGGGGGGACTATAAAAACTTTAAAAAACACATCAAAATTGCGAAATTAATATTTAATCCCTCTTGATATATGGGAATGTTTTTGGTTTATGCTGTTATTACAAAGGCACATATTATGCCTGATATAAACAAAGGCACAGATAAAGGCATAAATAAGGTCGCTTACCTTGATCCAAAAATTGTTGAACATTTTGACCCAACAATTTATATGACAAAATAGCCCAAATAGACCCAAGAAATGGATTCCAAATTGGATGGACAAATTGAAAGCGTACAAACTGAAATACAATAAAATAAAAGGCTTTAGCACCTCATAAAGTAAAGGAACAAAAAAAGAGATAGAGAGAGGGATCAGAAAATGAAACAGAGAGATGGACAGATCGAAAGACCAAACATCTTTAAGGTAGCCTTCGTATGTCAGCTATCTTCATGAGAAAAGAAAGAAGGACGGAGAGAAAGAGAGAGAATAGACAGTCAAGCAGGGAGAAGAAGGGAGAAACAGAAAAGAATACATTTGAAGCATCTAAGCTAAAATAAGAGGAAGAAAGGGGAAAATAAAATAATCCTAATGGTGACCTAGTTGATTCAAATTGTATTCCCCAATGATAAATCCTGCATGTTAAGAATAGACAATTTAGAAGAGAATAAAAATAAAGAGTTTTCAAAGTTGGAAGAATTTAATTATAAGTAGAATAAGAAATTAAATATATTCTAACTTAAAAAATAGTAACACTAAATCCTTACTTTATAATGCGAAGATTAAACAAGCAATTGCTAATCTACAGAATGAATTTGTAATTGTGCCAGTGGATAAAGCTAATAATAATTTTGCCATAATTTGTAAGAAGCTGTATTGTGATATCTTAAAAAGGGAGTTATGCACAACTAATGTTTACGAAAAGATAAATTTAGAGGATGAGAATTTAATTGAAAAGACTGAAGAAATACTTTTTAAAAATTTTAATATTAAAATAAATGACAATGATAAAAAGTTCCCTTTCCTATATTGGACTGTAAAATTTCATAAGAATACCCCTAAACCACGGTTTATTGCTGGAGCAGCTAAATGTCCAACCCGCATTGCTGCTACTGACCTCTTTTTAATTTTAAAGGAAATAGTAAAAAAACTTAAAACCTATTGTTCTGGTATTAAAAAATTTTCGAATTTTAATCCATATTTGAGTGTTAATAATTCACTGCAGGTGATAGTTTCTTAAACATCGTGGGAATTCCCATGGGGGAGGGGGAATGCCAGCCCATTTATAGCTGACTTGTTTTTAAGTCAACTAGAATATAAATATATGATGGATAAGAATAATCCAAATAATTTAAAACATGTTTTGTCAAATAATAAAAGATATTTAGATGATATTTTGGTCTTAAATTGTAAGGATTTCATTGATATTTCTAAAAATATAGGCTATATCCATCAGAGCTTACTCTTGAACCTAGTCATGGCACTGGTCATGAAGATCATTTCTTAGATTTAAATATTAATATTTGTGATAATAATAAATTAAGTTTTTAAATGTATAATAAAACGGATGATTTTGATTTCGAAGTGATAGTTTCCCATTCCCTGAAAGTAATATACACTCAAATATCACATATTCCGCGTTTTTCTCACAGTTACTTCGTTATGCAAGAATTTGAAGTAATTATATTGATTTTAAAAATAGATGTAAAATCTTAAGCCAAAAATTTATATCAAGAGGTTTTTCGGCAAATAAATTAACTCAGCAATTAAAAAAATTTAGTTTTCATTTTAACGAACTTTTAAATAAATATCGAAAGAATTATCTGGAAATACTTAAAGAAATTTTCAACTAATTTCGGAGGTTCGAGAAATGATGACGCAGCACCATTTATTTTGAATTGTGTTTCTAATAGAGCAGATTTTTTTTTAAAAATAGCCACATGGTAAAGATGAATTCTATAATTGTTTAGTTCATTCAGGTTTTTTGCAATGTGTTAATATTTGTGATTTGGTAAAATTTATCATATTTAGTTTACCTATTGTTGCTAAAAAGAGGGATATATTAACAGGATAAGCTTGTTTTGGTGTTACTTGGTTGTTTTACATTTCCTTTTTTTTCATAGGCATGTATTTAGGGGGTGATACCTGACACGGGGATGCCATGGATATTCTGTGGTAGCCACAACACTTGGCTGGGTAGAGAATTTAATGTGGCGAAAACCTATAGGCAAGTGTATTCTCCTGATGAGCCCTTGTGTTGGGTTGTTGCCTCTGAATTATTTGTCTTTATTGTTTCTATTGTATGGTAAATGACGACTTATACTTATTGACAACATGACTGCCAGTCCATTGATTATTCTTTATGGTTGATTGTGTATGGCTATGCTGTTTGACCTATGTGATTGTATGGATAAGTAGGGTTAAGGCCTCATTCAAGTGCTGGTCTATATTAGTCATTAATTTAGGAAAACAGTTTTCCTTTTCTCCTTCTGTCTCTTTCATGTTTGTTTTTTTTTTTTTTTTTTTTTTTTTTACTTATGTGTTTGTGCTGTTGCATTGGTGATTTCTCTTGTCATGATATTTTACAATCCTCCCCAGTGAACTGTTGGTTCCTTTTTTTGCTCTGATTTGCTTACTCTTAAACCTGACCATAGCTAAAATGAAATGGTTTTAAAACAACGTTGCAAAACTTGTGTCAATTTAAAAAAAAATCCGACCATAGAATCTGATTTTAAATATATGTTTCATCAAGATCAGTTATACCCATCAAAAGTTACGAGCCTGAGAAAATTTGCCTCATTTCAGAAAATAGGGAGAATTACCCCCTAAAAGTCATACAATCTTAATGAAAATGACATCATCAGATTCAGCGTATCAGAGAACCTTAATATAGAAGTGTCATGCTCCTATCTACAAAAATGTGGAATTTCTCATTTTTTGCCAGAAGACAGATCACGGATGCGTGTGTGGTCTTAGAATGTCGCAAGAGGGCTAATTCTAACGGAAATTTAAAGTTCTACTGCCCTTTTTAAGTGACCAAAAAAATTGGAAGGCACCTAGGCCCTCTCCCACGCTCATTTTTTCCCACAAGTCACCGGATCAAAATACTGGGATAGGCATTTTATTGATCATAGTCGAAAAACCTAATAACTATGTCTTTAGGGACGACTTACTCCTCCGCAGTCCCCGTGGGAGGGGCTGCAAGTTACAAACTTGAACCTGTGTTCATATATAGTAATGGTTACTGGGTAGAGTACAGACGTTTTCAGGGGGACTTTTTTTGGTAAAATTGGAGCAAACAGTATTACTGGCTTTCATAAAAAGTGAATATACCACTCGATGCCTTTTTTAATGCTCTTTACAAATATAATAATCGCTACTACTGAAAATTCATATTTAAGCACTTTTTGACCTCTTAAAAATTACCTTTTTGACCTCTTAAAAATGAACTAAATATTGGGTCATTACAAATCTGTAATAGTTTAGAAACAAATTTGGGCTATATATTTGCACATCAGGGGGGTGGGGGTAAAGCATAGCATATATTAAATAATTAAACTAACCATTCCTGTATATTTTTTGTTATGTGTGTGGACATCGAATTTGAATGAGATGAGAAATCACCAATGCAACAGCACAAACACATAAAAAAAAATACAGCAATGTTTATGCTATATAATATATGCTATGATTTACCCCCCCTGATGTGCAAATATATAGCCCAAGATTGTTTCTAAACTATTACAGGTTTGTAATGACCCCATATATAGGTCATTTTTAAGAGGTAAGTGCTTAAATCTGCATTTCCAGTAGAAGCGATTATTATATTTGTAAAGAACATAAAACAAGAGCTAAGAGCTCATTTGGCACTTGTGACAAGGCGAGAAGAGCTAAGAGCCAAGAGATCATATTGTATGAGCTCTAACAAAATTCTATGAATCAATAGATTGATTTAAAATGAAAATAAGAGGCTTAATGCCGGTCAGGATTTAAAATAAGAGCTCTGAGTCACGAAGTCCTTCTAAATATCAAAATTCATTAAGATCCGATCACCCACTCGTAAGTTATAAATACCTAATTTTTCCTCTCCCTTTAGCCCCCCAGATGGTCGAATCTAGGAAAACGACTTTATCGAGTCAAATTGTGCAGCTCCCTGACACGCCTATCAATTTTCATCGTCCTAGCACGTCCAGAAGCAACAAACTCGCCAAATCACTGAACCCTCCCCCAACTCCCCCAAAGAGAGCGAATCCAGTACGATTCTGTCAATCACATATCAAGGAAATTTGTTTATTCTATCCACCAAGCTTCATCCCGATTCCTACACTCCAAGTGTTTTTCCATGATTTCCCCTCCAACTCCCCCCAATGTCAAACGATCTGGTCGGGATTTGAAATAAGAGCTCTGAGACATGAATTCTTTCTAAAAATCAAATTTCATTAAGATCCGATCATCTTTTTGTAAGGTAAAAATACCCCAATTTTCACGTTTTCCAAGAATTCCGGTTTCCCCCTCCAACTCCCTCCAACGTCACAGGATCTGGTCGGAATTTAAAATAAGAACTTTAAAGCACAAGATCCTTCTAAATATCAAATTTCATTAAGATCTGGTCACCCTTTTGCAAGCGACAAATACCTCAATTTTCAAAATTATCCCCGCCCCCTCCAATTCCACCAAAGAGAGCAGATCCGGTCCAGTTATGTCAGTCACGTATCTTAGACAGGTTTTTATTCTTTCCATCCAGTTTCATCCTGAGCTCACCGCTTTAAGTATTTTCTAAGATTTCCGGTCCCCCCAACTGCCCCCCCCCCAATTACGCTTGATCCGGTTGCGATTTAAAATAAGAGATCTGAGTTACAAGGTCCTTCTAAATATGAAGTTTCATGAAGATCCGATCACTCCTTCGTTAGTTAAAAATACGTCATTTTTTCTTATTTTTCAGAATTAACCCCCCCCCCCCAATAGATCGGATCCATTCCAATTATGTAAATCACGTATGTAAGACTTCTGCTTATTTTTCCAACAACGTTTCGTCCCGATCCCTCCAATCTAACCGTTTTCCATGATTTTAGGCTCCCCCACCCCAAACTTTCCCCAACGTCACCAGATCCAGTCAGGATTTAAAATAAGAGCTTTGAGACACGATATCCTTCTAAATATTAAATTTCATTGAGATCCGATAACCCGTTCGTAAGTTAAAAATACCTCATTTTTTCTCATTTTTCAGAATTAACCCCTCCCCCAACTACCCCAAAGAGAGCGGATCCGTTCCAGTTATGTCAATCATGTATCTAGGACTCGTGATTATTTTTTCCACCAAGTTTCATCCCGATCCCTCCACTCTAAGTGTTTTTCAAGTTTTAGGTTTCCCCCTCCCAACCCCTCCCCCCAATGTCACCAGATCTGGTCGGGTTTAAAATAAGAGCTCTGAGCCACGATATCCTTCTAAATATCAAATTTTATTGAGATCCGATCACCTGTTTGTAAGTTAAAAATACGTCATTTTTTCTAATTTTTCAGAAATAACCCCCCCCCCCCAACTATCCCAAGGAGAGCGGATCCGTTCCGTTTATGTCAATCATGTATCTATCACTTGTGTTTATTTTTCCCACCAAGTTTCATCCCGATCCCTCCACTCTAAGTGTTTTCCAAGTTTTAGGTTTCCCCCTCCCAACCCCAACCCCCAATGTCACTAGATCCGGTCGGGATTTAAAACAAGAGCTCTAAGACACGATATCCTTCTTAACATCAAGTTTCATTGAAATCCGATCACCCATTCGTAAGTTAAAAATGCCTCATTTTTTCTAATTTTTCAGAATTAAAATTCTGACCCACCACCCCAAAGAGAGCAGATCCGTTCCGATTTTGTCAATCATGTATCTGGGACTTGTGCTTATTTTTCCCATCAAGTTTCATCCTGATCCCGCCACTCTAAGTGTTTTCCAAGATTTTAGGTTCCCCCCTCCAACTCCCCCCAATGTCATCAGATCCGGTCGGGATTTAAAAAAACAGCTCTGAGACACAATATAAATCCTAACATCAAATTTCATTAAGATCCCATCACCCATTTATAATTTAAAAATACTTCATTTTTTCTATTTTTTTCCGAATTAACCGGCCCCCCACTCCCCCCCATATGGTCAAATTGGGAAAATGACTATTTCTAATTTAAGCTGGTCTCGTCCCTGATACGCCTGCCAAATTTCATCGTCCTAGCATACCTGGAAGTGCCTAAAGTAGCAAAACCGGGACCGACAGACAAACAGACCGACAGAATTGGCGATTGCTATATGTCACTTGGTTAATAGCAAGTGCCATAAAAAGGCATCGAGTATTATATTCACTTTATATGAAAGCCAGTAATACTTTTTGCTCCAATTTTACCCTTTTTTTGTTTAGGGAAGAGATTCGAGGGGGGGGGGGCACGTGGGAGGATATTTCCATGGATAAACTTGTCATGGGGGAAGGGAATTTCAATGAAGGGGGCGCAGAATTTTCTAGCATTATTTGAAAAAATAAATATGAAAAGTTTTTTCTACTGACAGTAAGGAGCAGCATTAAAACAAAACGAACAAGAATTATTAAGCATATGAAGGGTTTACCTCCTCGTTATACCTTACTCTTTACGCTAAAGTATTTTTAGTAATTTTAACTATTTATTCCACGGTCTTTGTGATTCAGAGCTCATTCTAAAGGAATTGGGACACAATTTAAGCTTTAGGGTAAAGAGCGAGGTATCAACGGGGGTTGAACCCCTCATAAACGCAATAAAAACATACGAATATAGAAGTTCGTAACATAAATTAATTCGTAAGTTACGCATATTTTTTACCAATGAAAATGTTTGTAGAAAATTAAAAGTTCTAGTTCCTTTCTTAAGAGATCAAAAATTGGAGGGCAACTAGGCCTCCTCCCTCGCTCCTTCTTTCTCAAAACCTTCCAATAATTGCAATTAATTAATACGCAAATTTCGTTCTAATTATTTATATGCGGAGAGCCAAGATCAAAACATGCATTAGCCTAATTCAAGAACGTCCAGAAGTTAATTAAAAGAAACACAAGTTTGTTTAAATGAAAGTAAGGAGCAACATTAAAACTTAAAACGAACAGAAATTACTCCTTATATGAAAGGGACTTTTCCTCCTCAAAGCCCCGCTCTGTACACTAAAGTTTCTTACTTAAAAAAAAAAGAATTAAGAGAAAGAGTCAAACTTTAGCTTTAAACTTTTTAACTCATCTTGCGCTTTTTGAGATGTTTTTTCAGAAAGAAATTCTATTTCTAGCCCTTTAAAATTTACTTTTTCAAAAGTTTGCAAGACTTTTTTAAAAGACCTCAAAATACCCCTCAAAAATGAAGTTAATTTGACAGTGACGTCATTTTCGAGGGATTTCAGGCTGTATTTTTAAATCTTTATAGATTTGTTTTCAAAATGACATTTTACAATTTACAGCAGGGAAAATAATGATTACCACTCCTGAACTAGCTATAAATGACATTTTTTTTTCGTTTTTGAGCTATGGGCCCATTAGCAGGTCAAAATATAAATTCTCCTAGAAACAATTAGTAATTATAAGACTTTAAAAACGGGCATCAAATGACGAATTCCCTTTTATAAAGTTAGGTAGCAAATTATATACTGTTCAAATTATGTTTAAAACTACAGATTCAACAATACAAACCTACCACTCTCCCCAACTATAAGAAATTACTACGGCTGTCCATACATTTCCCCCACGCTTAAACATGGCCTAGGCTAATCAGGGTTTCTGATTTTCATTTAAAAACAGTGGCGTAATTTCGTCAAAATCCCGGAGGAGGAGTTAGGCATAAGCCATTTCGTACCATAAGGGTACTGTTTAGAGCTAATAAGTTACTTACAATGAACGAAAAAAAATAAAAGACATCAACCATTATCCACCACATAACTGTGCAACGGAACACAACTTCGACCAAACTTGGACTAAAAGAATATTTAGTTTGTAGTTAAAGGCAGTGAAAAATTCTCCGTAGAAGATTCATCGAGAACACCTGAGACAGAGTGACGTCACATTATCACGGCAAGAAGGAATATTCGTTCGTTTTCAAAATGCTAATCGAATCGAAAGTTAACGGTCATTTGTCCAAGAATTTTTTTATTGTCATCTTTTGAGGGAAAATAAAAAAATGGATTTGATAGTACATGGTTTGGGTTTGCGACCATGAGTGTTGAGAAAATTTTGTGCATAAATAAATCACTTGTTCAACATCTTTTCGCTCCAAGGAAAGTCTTGTGTATTTACCAGGGTAAGAATTTACAGGGTAATTATCAATCAGTTCGTGGTAACGAACTGTAGTAAGGAGCGATCCGGCTCAATAGTAACCGAAACTCTAAAAAATGGAATTTTGATACCAACAGTTACATCAAAGAAATCGCATTTTAATGCTGATTTTAAATATATAATATTCATCAAGATTAGTCTAACCTAACGCCCCGCTCTTTACGCTAAAGTTTTTACTGTTTTAAGAACAAGAGTTAAGAGAAAGAGTTAAGAAGATCCCATCACCCATTCATAAGTTAAAAATACTTAATTTTTTCTATTTTTCCGAATTAACCGGCCCCCCACACCCCCCCATATGGTCAAATGGGGAAAATGACTATTTTTAATTTAAGATGGTCTCGTCCCTGATACGCCTGCCAAATTTCATCGTCCTAGCATACCTGGAAGTGCCTAAAGTAGCAAAACCGGGACCGACAGACCGACAGACAGACAGACAGACCGACAGAATTGGCGATTGCTATATGTCACTTGGTTAATACCAAGTGCCATAAAAAGGCATCGAGCAGTATATTCACTTTATATGAAAGCCAGTAATACTTTTTGCTCCAATTTTACCCTTTTCTGTTTAGGGAAGAGATTCGAGGGGGGGGTCACGTGGGACGATATTTCCATGGATAAACTTGTCATAGGGGAAGGGAATTTCAATGAAGGGGGCGCAGAATTTTCTAGCATTATTTGAAAAAATAAATATGAAAAGTTTTTTCTACTGACAGTAAGGAGCAGCATTAAAACTTAAAACGAACAAGAATTATTAAGCATATGAAGGGTTTACCTCCTCGTTATACCTTACTCTTTACGCTAAAGTATTTTTAGTAATTTTAACTATTTATTCTACGGTCTTTGTGATTCAGAGCTCATTCTTAAGGAATTGGGACACAATTTAAGCTTTAGGGTAAAGAGCGAGGTATCAACGGGGGTTGAACCCCTCATAAACGCAATAAAAACATACGAATATAGAAGTTCGTAACATAAATTAATTCGTAAGTTACGTATATTTTTTACCAATGAAAATGTTTGTAAAAAATTAAACGTTCAAGTTCCTTTCTTAAGAAATCAAAAATTGGAGGGCAACTAGGCCTCCTTTTTACTGTTTTAAGAACAAGATTTAAGAGAAAGAGTCAAACTTTAGGGTAAAGAGCGGGGCGTTGAGGAGGATAAGCCCTTTCATATACGGAGTAATTTCTGTTCGTTTTAAGTTTTAATGTCGCTCCTTACTTTCATTTAAAAAAATTAGTTTTTTTTATTTATATATTTTAGGCTCAAATGCTAGCCTGTATTTTAGACTTAATTTTCCTAGATTTTTGGAGTTTTCTTCAAACAATGCACGCCTTGTATTCCTCAAAAGATCATTTAGGAGGGGAAGAGTAACTGTGTGATATGCGCAATGTGAAAACAGGAATTTAATATGAATGATTTTAATATAACTGCAATTTAAATAATTTAAACAATTCGGGAAATAAAACAAGAAACAATTTAAATATGGACGAAAGTCATTCATGCCATAAAACAAGCGTTATCTAGGGAGATCTATCAATCTATTTTCGAAGTAGTTCAAGACTATCGAGAGTGCCCCGTTACAAGAATCATTCCAAATGAAAATCAACAGTGCTACTGCCCTTTTTAAGTGACCAAAAAGATTAGAGGACAAACAGCCCCGATCCCATACCCTTTTTCCTCGAAGTTGACCGATCAAAGTTTTTAAAATTTTGAGATAGCAAGTTTGTTCAGCATAGTTGAGAAGCCCAGTAACTGTGTCTCTGGGGATAAGAATGACCCCCAAAGCCCACGGAAAAATGTCCGGAAATCATGGATTTTGCTCTTGTTAACATATAGCATTTGTTATTGGGAAATATGCCGACACATTTTTTTGGAGGGGGGGGGAGGTTGCTCTGGGGATTTTCCACGGGGAAAATTTCCCATGGGGAAGAAATTTTTCGACGGGAGAACTCTCCGTGGGTATTTTGTACTCGGGAATTTGCAAGAATTCCCATCGGAAATTATTTTTATTTATCATACTTTCTTATTGCCGACTCAATTTTAAATGTGGAGATGTTAAAGGGAATCATCCGGGAAAATTTTGTACCGGTTTTGAATTAGTATCTCTCAGTAGGGGGGGGGGGGGGCTCTCCATGAGAGAAACCCTCTATAGGGGAGGAAAATGCCCAAATATAATCACTAAGTAGAGTATTTTTTAAATAAAAAAAATTTCTTCACACGTCTGTCCATAAGAAACCATCTGGGAGGAATTTTCAGCTAGAATGGAAATGTCTGTAGGGAATTTTCCAGGCGAAATGGGAGGTAGGATACTTTACGTGGAAAGAAACTTGCATGGAGGAATTCTCCGCAGGGGGAATGAATTTTTCGTTAAGGTGAGGCAGATAACCCGGCATTATTTCAAAAACAATCAGGAATTAAATAAAAAACAAGTTTTTTCATCTCAAAGTAAGAAGTAATATCAAAACTTAAAATAAAACAAAATTTTATTGTACAAAAAAGGTCTACTTCCTCAAGATATCACTCTTTATGCTAAACTTTGACTAAAAAAAGAGTATGAATTATCGAAGAACGACTCCTCAAACACAAGGGCCTTTTAAATAGATTATTAAAGTTGTTTTTTTTTATTCTATGAATACCCTATTGAATACCCTATGAATTACACTATTCTATGAATAGTGTAAGGAGTGAGGTCTTGAGGAAAGAGAATCTTTTTCGTCCATCCAATAATTTCTGTTCATTTTAAGTGTTGATATTAGTCCTTAGTTTGAGTTGAAAAAACTTTTTTTTTATTTAATTAAAATCCAAACTGAAAATAAAGAAAGATGCGGCTGGAAGAATTGCGACATCAAGGACCAGAACAAATTAAAAACAAAAGTGATGCTGAAAGAAATTTGGAAGTAGAAGGCAGGCAACAGCGAGAATCAGAAAGAGTGTTGAGTGTTGAGAAAGTTTTGTACATAAATAAATCACTTATTCAACATTTTTCCGTTCCAAGTAAAGTCTTGCGTATTTACCAGGGTAAGAATATCTCATTATACATTTTAGACTCAAATGCTAGCCTGTATTTTAGACTTTATTTTCCTATATTTTTAGAGTTTTTTTCACACAATGCACGCCTTGCGATCCCCAAAAGATCATTTAGGAGGGGAAGAATAACTGTGTGATATGTGCAGTGTGAAAACAGGAACTTAATATGAATGATTTTAATATAATTGAAATTTAAACTGGATCCAAAGATTTCTTTATAACTACGACTTGCAATCATTAAATGTGATGATGATAAGTTTATCATAGAACAATCCATTCAACGTTGTCCCGATCTCCTTCATCGAATTGCAAAATTAAGATTTGAATAAATAATCAATGAAATTTATAAAAGACAGATATTATGTAACCAAAAGCAAATTAAAAAAAAATAAATTAATGATAATATATCTCTTGACTGAAAAACTAGTGCTGATACTACAGACAATTCGTTGCAGTACCAAGCCAACTCTGACCACTACAGCCCTGCTTGCCCCTCCTTTGTCCCCCATCTATTCTAAGCTTCACTCTTTACTCTTATCTATCACTAAAAAGTGCTTTCAATTGACCCTCATTCACCACACTTTGAGGACGACCACTCAGACGTATTCCGAAAATACCTTTTTTTTTGCATTGCATCATTCTTCATTAGAAAAATATTAAACAATTCGTGGTAACAAAGTGTAAGTAACGAGTGACGCGGTTCAATAGTAACTGAAACTTTAAAAAAAAGTGTTTTGATAACAACAGTGAAACGCATGAAAAATCCACGATGTGTGTTTACTTGAATCATATAAAGTGCATTATGTCAATGTTGCCAATCAAAAGTTACGACCCTGAGACAATTTGCCAAATTTTTAAAAAAGGAAAAAAAGTAAAGCGATCTCGACGAAAATTATTTTTCAGTATATTAAAGAACCCTGATGTAAAGGTTCCATCTCCTGTGTACAAAAATGTGCAATTTTTAATTTTTGAAACAGGTGTCTTAATAAAATATAAGGAGGGGCTTGGTTAAATAGATACCAGAACTCTAAAAAAAAAAATGCCTTACTTTAATGTCCTCCTCCATATCCTCTAAAGTTTCATCTTAATATTCATAGCGTTTTCGGATATAACCAAAACACTTACTACCCTTGCCCGGGGACTGATTGGTTGTCTTCCCCAAAGGCGTAGTTACTTGACCTTAAGACTATTTTGAACTTAATTGCTTGTTAAAAATTTTAATCTATGTAGGCACTATGGCTGGCAGTCTCCAACTACTGTTCATCATCTAACTCAACATGTGCAGAAAGGTTCAGCTTAATACCCTCAGACGAAATTGAATTATTGCAGATCCTTCTTTTTGATAAACTGGATGCACATAGTGCCTTTTATTTTAGCATAAAAAACCTAAAATTCTCCAAAATTTCCTTTAACTCCCATAGCATAGTCAAATAGACTCAGAATTAAAGGTTTTCCCCTTTACTAGTTTGACCTCAACTAGTTTGAACAAAATGACAATTACAAAATTTTGACCATTTTAGAAGACTAAGGAAACTTATAAAGGGCAAAGAGAAGAATACCTAAATGGGCAGGATGGGAAGGGTGGGCTGCCTTCCAGTCTCCTTTCAACATCCTCTCAACAAGATTCAACTATATAATCTCAACTGTTCTTAAGATTGCTGACATTCCCGTTTCAAAACCAGTAAGCACAAAGTTTGTGTTGATTTTTCTTGGTTTCTCTCTCCCCATTTTCTTAATTTCAGCTTGCTAATATAATCTTTTTCGGAGATCTAGCATAAAATAAGATCCAGATTTCATAGAGATGCAGCCCTAATTTCTTCATAAAACCCTGATATGTTAACAAATAACAACTTGCACAGCTTACAGCCTTTGCAAAGGGGGATGGTTGGGGATGTCAACCCTGAAGAAATAGTTGCTTGAACTTTTGACTATTTCGAACAGAATAGGTATTTAAAATTGTCAGCAGATCTATTTGATGGGGACAGCGTGGGGGTGGGTTACCCTCCAATCACTTTGGAATCTCAAGAAGGGCATTAGAACTTTTAAATTTCAATCAGTTGTGATCCCATTCAAATCTTATGCGACGACACCTTCCATAAAAACCGTAGACCTAGGTGTCCACAATGGACAGCTTCATAACTTATAATCTTTGCCCCGGGGTCTTTCAACCGAGGGGATTGTCAACCTCGGAGGCATAGTTATTCGATCTTTGAAACATGTTAAAAAAAATAGCGATCACAAAAATTGAAATATATTCATTTGGGGGGAAAGAGCAGGGATAGGGGAGAGGTATTCCCCTTTGATGACCTTTGTCACTTCAAAAGAAAATGGAACTTCCTAGTTCTAATTAAAAGATCTTCCTTAAAAGTTATTACGACCAAACCTTTCATAAAAACCTTATTTAATAACAATGAGCATCTTAAGTAAATTACAACCCTTTTCTCGTGGGTTGCGGGGGATTCTGTCAACGCCAAAGGCTTAGTTATTTGACCTTAGGGCTATCTTAAACGAAGTGACCACATCAGAATTTTGACCCGATAACTTTGGGGGAACAGCGTTAGAGGAGGGGCTAGTTGCCTCCTGTCACTACTGACTTGTTCCATTCGACTGAAGCCCCTTCGAATTTTATGTGACCAAGCATAGCGTTCCGATCAAAGGCTAAAAGCCTTGTTAAATTTGCCTGACTTTTCAAAATGGCGGGAAACACCCCCTAAAAGTAAAAGCTTGACGAAAAGTATAGCATCAGATTCAGCGTATCAGAAAATCAACCATAAAGGTTTTAAGCTCCTGTGTCCAAAGTTATAGAATCTGAAAATTTTACCAGAAGAGAGATGACACGCATACATGTTTATTTGTTGTTTTTTTCCTATTGTTGCTTTTTTTTCCCAGCGTAATCGAATCAAACCAATAGTCCTTGAATATCGGGAGAGGGCTCATTTGAATGGACATTAAAGGTTCTAGTGCCATTTTATAAACCTTCTCATTTTTATTTGACTGTTAAAGAAAGTGACTCTTCATTTGAAAACGCTGTATATGATGTTGCTTCAAGTAAGAAAATTTAAACACTTGAATATCACAATATGAATGAAAATAGTATCATTGACTAAATAAACAGCTAAATTAAGAGTGAAGTTACATTTTAATTTCAGGAATTTCAGGATTTTTTTTTAAATCCTTATAGATTTGTATTCAAATAACGTTTTACAATTAACACCAGGGACAATAATGATTGCCACTCCTGAATTAGCTACAAATGACAATTTTTTTTCACTAGACTTTTTACAAACATGTTTTTGAGCTATGGGTCCATTAGCAGGTCAAAATATAAATTCTTCTGGAAACAATTCGTAATAATAAGAGTTTAAAAACGGGCATCAAATGACGAATTCCCTTTTATAAAGATAGGTTGCAAATTATATACTGTTAAAATTATGTTCAAAACTACAGATTACTACGATACAAACCTACCACTATCCCCAACGATAAGAAATTACTACGGCTGTCCAAACATTTCCACCACGCTCAAACATGGCCTAGGCTAATCAGGGTTTCTGATTTTCATTTAAAAACAGTGGCGTAATTTCGTCAGAATCCCGGAGGAAGAGTTAGGCAAAACCCATTTCGTACCATAAAGGTACTATTTAGAGCTAATAAATTACGTACAATAAACGAAAAAAAGACATCAACCAGTATCCACCACATAACTGTACAACGGAACACAACTTCGACCAACCTTGGACTGAAAGAATATTTGGATATTGAAGTTTGTAGTCACAAGCACTGAACAAGAGCTAAGAGCTCATATGGCACTCGTATTAAATCCACCTGAAAACGTCTGTACACTTCCCAATAACCATTACTATATGTAAACACTGGTCAAAGTTTGTAACTTGCAGCCCCTCCCCCAGGGATTGTGGGGGAGTAAGTCATCCCCAAAGACATAGTTATTATGGTTTTTGACTATGCAGAACAAAATGGTTATCTCAAAATTTTGATCCGTTGACTTTGGGAAAAAAATTAACGTGGGAGGGGGCCTAGATGGCCTCCAATTTTTTGGTCACTTAAAAAGGGCACTAGAACTTTTCATTTCCGTTAGAATGAGCCCTTTTGCAACATTCTAGGACCACTTGGTCGATACGATGACCCCTGAAAAAAAAAATAAAAAAAAACCCAAATAAACACTCACCCGTGATTTGTCTTCTGGCAAAAAATACAAAATTCCACATTTTTGTAGATAGGAGCTTGAAACTTCTACAGTAGGGTTCTCTGATACGCTGAATCTGATGGTGTCATATTCGTTAACATTCTACGATTTTTAGGGGGTGTTTCCCCCTATTTTCTTAAATAAGGCAAATTTTCTCAGGCTCGTAACTTTTGATGGGTAAAATTAAACTTGATGAAACTTATATATTTAAAATCAGCATTAAAATACAACTCTTTTGATGTAGCTATTGATGTCAAAATTCAACTTTTTAGAGTTTTGGTTACTATTGAGCCGGGTCGCTCCTTATTACAGTTCGTTACCACGAACTGTTTGATAAAAATGTTTCTAATGCTAAGGTTAAACTTCAAGTGGGTTATTCTAAAATTGTTGCGAAGAGGGGGAAATACAACCGCAAAGCCCTTTCACAAATTTATTCTTGCTTTTGTGATCACTCGGTTTTATATCTTTCTGGATTGTATCCTGTTTTAAAAAGAAAAGATTTAAAGGCTCTCAAGTCATCTTATTTTCGTTTCCTCCGATTTTTGTTGTATCTTCCTCCCTGGTACAAGAACAGTGATATGGTAACAAATTTCGGGGCTCCAGATTTATTAAATGAACCCAGAAACTATCTGACTCGATATATTTTACTATTAACCCTTTTCATGGTCTTCTAAAATGTTTTCTACAGTAATTTAATGTGTTATCAGAAGTTTTTTTTTTCTGTGTGTTTGTTTTATACTCTGCTGTTTCAAGTGGGTCAGAAATAAATTATTATTATTATTAAGATCCCATCACCCGTTCATAAGTTAAAAATACTTCATTTTTTCCGAATTAACCGGCCCCCCACCCCCCAGATGGTCAAACCGGGAAAGCGACTATTTCTAAATTGATCTGGTCCGGTCCCTGATACGCTTGCCACATTTCATCGTCCCAGCTTACCTGGAAGTGCCTGAAGTAGCAAAACCGGGACAGACCGACAGACCGGTTATATGTCACTTGGTTAATACCAAGTGCCATAAAAGTTCTCTTTAGAAGATTCATCGAGAACACCTGAGACAGGGTGACTCACATTATCACGGCAAGAAGGAATATTCATTCGTTTTCAAAATGCTAGTCGAATTGAAAGTTAACGGTCATTTGTCCAAGAACAATTATCGTCATCTTTTGAGGGGAAAGAGGGATAAATGGATTTGATAGTACATAGTTTGGGTTTGCGACCATGAATGTTGAGAAAGTTTTGCGCATAAATAAATCACTTGTTCAACATTTTTTCGTTCCAAGTAAAGTCTTGTGTATTGACCAGGGTGCGAATGTCTAATTATTTGGGAAGAGTGGGTGTCAAGGGACTTGATACAGGGATATCCACAGTTTGAAAATATATATTTTAGGCTAAAATGCTAGCCCTAACCCCCAGAGCCCACGGAAAAAGGTCTGTAAGTCATGGATTTTGCTCTTCTTAACATATAACATTTGTTATTGGGAAGAATACATATACATTTTTTTTGGGGGGAAGGGGTTTGCTTTGGGGATTTTCCATGGGGAGGAAATTTTTCGAGGGAAGAGCTCTCTGTGGGTATTTTGTACTCAGGGAATTTATTTTCATTATTTAATAAAATATATTTTTATATATTTAAAATTATTTTTATTTTTCGCATTGTCTTATTGCCGACTCAATTTCAAATGTGGAAATGTTAAAGGGAATCATCTGGAGAAATTTTGTACCGATTTTGAATCAGTATCTCTCAGTATAGGGTGGGGGGGATTCTCCATGAGAGAAACTCTCTTTAGGGGAGAAAAATTCCCAAATATAATCAATAATTAAATAATTTTTTAAATGAAAAAGAACAATTTTTTTTTTTTACCTGGAACCGTCCACAAGAAACCATCTGGGAGGAATTTTCAGGTAGAATGGAAATGTCTCTGGGGAATTTTCCCCAGAAGACAGATCACAGATGGGTTTTTATTTTTTTTTGTTTGTTGTTTTTTTCCCAGGAGTGATTTTATCAACCCAGTGGTCCTGTAATGTCGCAAGAGGGCACATTCTAACAGAAGTTAAAAGTTTTAGTGCCCTTTTTAAGTGACCAAAAAGCTGGAGGGCACCCAGTCCCCCTGCCACGCACATTTCCCCCCAAAAGTCACTGGATCAAAATATTGAGATAATCATTATGTTCAGCTTAGCTAAAAACCAAATAACTATGTCTTTGGGGACAACTTAATATCCCACAGTCCCCGAAGGAGGGGCTGCAAGTTACAAACTTTGACCGTTGTTTACATACAGTAAAGGTTATTATGAAGTGTAGAGACGTTTTCAGGGGGTCTTTTTCACGTTCATGTGGAGGTGGGTCGGGGGAGGGGTTATGTGGGAGGATCTTTCCATGGAGGAATTTTTCATGAGGGAAGAGAATATCCATGAAGGGGGTGCAGGATTTTCTACCATTATTAAAAAAATGAGAAAATTATTTTTTTTTTTTTACTAGAAGCATTGAGCAGCATTAAATTTTAAAAGGACATAAAATACTACGCATATATGGGGGTTCGTTTCCCTCTTAAAGTATTTTTAGTGGTTTCAACTATTTATTCTACGGTCTTTGTGATTCAGGGGTCATTCTTAAACATTTGGGACAAAATTCAAGCTCTAGTGTAAAGAGCGAAGTATTGACGAGGAAGCGAACCCCCTCACATACGTAATAATACACAAAAGTATAGAAGTTCATTACGTAGTTAATTCGTAAGGTACATATGTTTATTACTAACAAACCATTCTTAAAAAAAAATAAAAAATCTTAGTTGCATTTTAAGGTAACAAAAAACTGGAGGGCAACTAGGCCTCCACCCCCACTTCTTTTTTTAATCAAAATCGTCCGATAAAAACTTTGAGGAAGCCATATAGCAACAAAATAATTAATAAACAGATTTCGTTTTATTTATTCATGTGCGGTGAGCCAAAATCAAAACATGCACTAATTCAAAAACGTTCAGAAATTAAATAAAAAAGTTTTTTTTTTAACTCCAAGTAAGGAGCGAAATTATCTTGTATCTTGTGATGTATCTTGGTATCAGTGACTTCAAAGCAAGGAGTGTAGGCTAGTCAATATGTTTATTGTTTACACATATTGTATGTATTTAAGAAAGGTGGGTATATTAGAATTATCATGGGCAGCGCAATAGCGCTGTCTAAGTAAAGAGGGAAGTAAAAGTACTCTCTCATGGTCCTTCCTCTCTTTTCAGAAGAAATATAAGCATGTTGAACCTTGTTTGAAGCAGAGTCACGCAAATATTTTATGCTGTACTATTGGAGGCATAAAGTGGGTATGTGACCCCATTTCCTAATAAAAATATTATATTATTTCTGAATTTGAAAAAAAATAATTGTTATTTTTTTTTTGCTCTGATTTTCCAGAATTTACCCATTCTCTGTCGATGAGGACACAATACTGAGTTTTTGTTTTTATTACTTTAAACAGTTTTTCATTTTATCATTTTTAACTTTAGTTTACTTAGAGACAGTAATGGTTTTAGGCCTCATAATCGAGGAGGGGGGGGGAAGACAAGGTATGCCAAAGGAGTGTAAAAATAAAAAAAAAAGGAATATAATGTTAGGAAACGGGGAGGGGCAGGTCTAGAGCCATCATTGCTCAGAAAAGATAATAATAAACCTCCTAGGCCATGATGTCAAAACAAAACCAGCTGTTATCACACCTGTTGGGGCTACCGGGATAAACTAGTATGGAAAAAATTCAATATGCCAGTTGTAGTGTGAAAACTATTTGTCTACCTTTCAAAAGCATTTGCTATGATATACTATAATTGATCTTATAATATAAACCTTGTTCGATTAAATTCAGACTCCAGCCAAATTCAACACATTTTCCTAAGACATGCTAGATAGAAGTGAAATTTTGTCGAAAAAAAATCTGCTCTACTTTTCAGCATGGTTATATGTGTTCAAGTTTACTATAAGCTTTGGTATAGTGATAAGTCGTAGATTCTACAGGTGGTTACAAGATTTTTAACGGAGACAAATGATGAAAATTCCATTTTTCAGACACAAATTTAGCAAATTTTCTAGGGGTTCCAGGCGATTCCCAATCGTTCCTCAAATCGTATCTGTAAGTCTGGTCTCTGTAGGTTGCGAATTACTTAGGAATATGATACTTTTTAGATTGAGAGATGCTGTAGCAAAGTTTTAAGAGAAGAACAGTGCGGTTTTTAGAAGAGGTAGAGGATGTGTTGACCAAATTTTCACTCTTAGGTTAATAATTCAAGTGCCTTAATTGTCAAACACCTTTGGTCCTCAGTTTAATAGATTATGAGCGAACGTTTGATTCTGTTGATAGAAGAGCTTTAGCAAAGGTCTTATCCTTGTAAGACATACCAGACAAAGGCATTAAAGTGATTAGGTCTATGTATGAGAATAACACTGCTGCGGTTAACGTAGGAAATGAGGTTAGCAACTGGTTTTGTATTAAATCAGGAGGGTTGTGTTCAGGAGGGCAGCAGGGCTGTGTTCTATGCCCCCTTTATACGGATCATTTAGATGGACTTTGTCTTAAGGAGCACAGGAAAGGCAATGGGAGAGCACAGAATAAAATGGAGAAGAACAACTCTCTTGGACTTAGATTACGCTGACGATTCTAGCATCCTAGATGAAAGCGTGAGTAAAGTAGATAAACTTTAGAGGTTTTGTGAGTTCAGCGGGCTAGAAAAGGTTTGAAAACTATTACTAAGAAGACTAAGTCATTAAGGCTAGGAATAAGTGAAGATGAAAAGGTAACGTAGGGTAACAAAAAGACTGATCAGGTGGGTAGCTTCACTTACTTTGGTAGTATTATTAGCAAAGACGGTGGGAGCGGTGAAGATGTTAAAAGTGGAATAGCCAAGGCTCATGGTTTTTTTCACAGCTAAAAAAAATCCAGAAGAACAGGAAAATAAGTCTGCAAACCAAGCTTAGAATATTAGAAGGTACAGTGATCACCGTGATCAAATATAGCTCTTAAGCGTTTCCGCTCCGAAAAGCGGATGACGATTTCCTAGATATTTTCCAGAGAAATTGCCTAAGGATTGTTCTGGGCACCCGGCTGACTGACCTCATTTCAAACAGTATACTAAATGGAGAGCCGGTCGTCCTTGTCTGGGATTGGAGGATGTCATAAAGAAATATTTAAAAGGAATGATAACTTCTTGGGAAGGTGCAAAAAAGGAAGGCTTTGAATAGATTGGGATGGAGGAGGAGCGTGCGTAGCTGTGTTGGCCTCAGGTGGGTTGGTAGTGCAACAAGTTGTTAGTAGTATCAGTTTCAAGCAACAGATTATGACGAACATTTCTTCCAGTAGATGTACCATCTAGATCAATGAATTCCCATAGATAATAACGTGGCAAAAAAAAACGCCACATTATTGAGTTACGAGATGTTGTATTTGCATAATTATTCTTGCTTAAATTCAAATACAGAACCGTGCCCAATAAAAAGGCTAAAAAACCTATTTTTTCTCTCTAGTAAAATATGAGGATGCGAGACACTTACGCCCCTTTATTTTGGGCAGGCCCATTAGGCAAGAAAAATGAAGCTAGACAGATACAACCGGATTAGTAGTCCAATCTATAGCCCAGTACTGTATATTTTTCGTCTTTTTGGATACTTTTAGAGTGATTAGTTAAAGTTCTGCCAGGAGTCACATTTCTCCTCGGCAGCTGGATTTCAATTTGCACAATAAAAAGAACATCCTAATTCTCTTTCGGATCAGATTTCAAAAGCAAGTTTTGCTGGTAAGTAAAATAAATATTTCATTTATATTTATTCTCTGAAAGGTATTCACATCAATATATATATATTTCTTTTTTTTTAATTTTCCAGTGACTTTACTTGAGAAAAATTTTATGCTTCGAAATGTATTGAATTAAAAAAATATGTTTTTTCAACTAAAAGAGAGGAGCATTAAAATTTTCTAATGGTTGAACATAACAAAAAAAAG
Source organism: Artemia franciscana (assembly GCF_032884065.1). Classification (NCBI taxonomy): domain Eukaryota; kingdom Metazoa; phylum Arthropoda; class Branchiopoda; order Anostraca; family Artemiidae; genus Artemia; species Artemia franciscana. The sequence goes on along the minus strand of NW_027062628.1, from coordinate 9,720 downwards.
GGTATGGCAATCCTAGCTACCACTTGAGCACAGGTAGAAGCCAGTTAATTGCTTCAGTCATTAGTATTTAACTAGGGTATTTAGAGGTTACTGGTGAGTATTTCACCAAGAGCATCTATTTTGAGGCAATTAAAAAATAGATGGCAGTGTTGATCAGCATGATAAATAAATAAAAAACAAGTTTTTTTTTTTCAACTGAAAGTGGGGACCAACATCAAAATTCAAAACGAACACATATTATTCCGTATATGAAGGGATTGCCCCCTCCTCAATACCTTGCTATTCACGCTAAATATTTTGGAACTTTTCAAAAAAGCTTCCTATTCCTTGTAAACAGCCGCTATGTTTCAGGAGCAGCTCTTAAAAAATTGGGACAAACAGTCAAACTTTAGCATAAGGAACAAGGCATTGAGGAGTAGCAATCCCTTTATATACAGAATAATTTCTGTTCGTTTTGAATTTTATTGTTGCCCTTTACTTTTAGGTAAAAAAAATTAGTTTTTTTATTTAATTTCTGATCGTTTTTCAAGTAATAACGGTAAATCTGGCTCACCCTCCATAAAAAATTCCCACCCCTTACGGAAAATGCTTCCTTGAAAAGTTCTCCCTCGTAAAATACCCCCCCCCCCTCGCTCCCCCATAAGATTTCTTCCGGAAAATTACATTCTCGCTGAAAATCCAACCTCCGTAAAATTTTTTGCAGAAGATTAAGCCTGAAAAGCTCTCCTTAGCATACTTTCATTTGAAATAGACTGTATGTTCTGGTAGTTTTTCCGATCAGTCCTCAAATCCCCCCCCCCTTTGTGAAAACTGCTTCCCACAAATCCAAACCCTCTAAAATTTTCCTCCAAAAATCCCTTCAGAGTTTCACAAGATTTTGCGCATTAAAAAAAAAGTATTCTGAATGGTATTGAGAATAATGGACTGGACTGGTTATTAACTGTAATATTATCTCTTCATTAGTACGGACCAAGCTTCTTTTAGACTAATTACTATGTAGTTACAGAATTTTGAAGAAAAATGCCTTCAAATTCGTATATCCATAATAGAGACTCAATTTCGGACATTGACCATTGTATCGTTTCTTCTGGTCTCATCAGTGGCGAAGTCTCTGTTGATCAGGATGAGCGTGATTATGACCATCTTCCCCTTTCCCTCATTGCTATCCTTAATGCTACTGCTGAGAAAAACCTTCGTTCTAATTCTAGAAAATGGATTTCTAAAAGAGAATGGAACTAAACTGACTGGCCTCTTTATTTTACTACGCTTGTTGGGCTTTTACCAACGATTAAACTCCCTTTTCATCTGTTGCGTATAAGCGTAGGATCCCCACAAACCAGAATTTACCTTATTATTAATTATAGCCACATTGTGTCGTTCTTAAAGAGGTCTGAAGAAGTAGCTGTTCCCCTATGTCCCTTTCGAGCCCAGACAAGAAGTTCAATTTGGAAAAATGACCCAGAGCTCAAAACTATAAAAAATCGGGCTAAATTGTGGCTCAAAATATGGTTAGCTTACTCCCACCCCCTAAGGGGTAATGTTTTAAATATTAAACAAAGAACAATGCTAGATTTTAAACGTTATCTCCGACTCTAGTTATAGTGGTGCCGAATTCTTTAGAACTCCTAGCCAGTGGAAAAAAGTCACTAATGTCGCGAAATTCGAAAGATCACCTATGGCCGATCAAATCCCGAATGTATCATGGGTCAATCATTATAGTACGTTCTTCGATACAGCAGTATACGCGGTTCATTCTCATTTCGCCACCCTCTGTTCTAATCTGTTGTCTAAGAAAATCACTCAAAGTCATGTACCTCCCGTTTGTATTGACCGTGTCAAAAGAAGTGTGAGAAGACTTAAATCGAAATCTTGTGATATCAATCGTCTTCAGTTCATTATAATCGTCTTCAGTCCCTAATTCTTTTTTATTTGGTAACATTACGTCAATTTTGAAACGTGGTAAGGATTCAACTAGTTGCGGTTCGTACAGGCCCATTACGGTTGCTTGTACTTTAAGTAATGTATTTGAATATATTTTGCCCCCTGATCTCCTGTCTAAAGTACCTCGTATGTCTAATCAGTTTAGCTTAAAGCCATCTATGGGATGCCAACATGCTAGTCGTGCTCAAGCTTCACTATTACTTGAAGCGCATAAAAATGGTTTTGAGGTTCATTTTTGTGCACTCAATGTTTCAAAAGCTTTTGATTCAAAATGCCATAGTCAACTTTGATATTCTTGGACTCGGTGTTAATCTGTCTATTAAATCAACTCTTCGTTTTTGGTATGCTAATTCATAAGTTCGACTCAAGTCAGCTGAAACTTACGTTGGTAATATCCCTATCCATTCTGGTCTTAGGCAAGGAGGAATCCTATCCCCCGAATCTTTTTAATGCTTGTCTTTATTCTGTTTTGTCACGTATTTCTTAGGCCTAAGAAATATTTTGAATATTGCATATACAGATTATTTACTTTTGATTAGCCGCACTAAATCTAGCCTATTTAAGTCGGCCCAGCTTGTTTCTAAGTCTATTGAGGAAATCGGCTTCTTAATACTGAAAATGTGAACATTTAGTTTTAAATGCTAAACATCAAAGTAGTGATCTTGCTTGTGGTCCTTTTCAGTTAGGCATGTTTCTTCATTTTGGTGGCTTGGTATTGGGATTTAGTATTTGTTCATCATTATCGGCTTTTCAATCTTATGGGGTTAATGATATTAAAAGTAAACTTAAAATTGGGCAGATCTTTACGAAAGGCTTTATCCAGACTTTACTCTGCAGATTGAGATCACTCTATATTGTTTCTGTCCGGTTTGCAAACGTTTTTTTTTTTTAATTATCAACATTTATAAAATATGAGAGTTATGTGTTTTCGTTATTGCAAATATTATTGAATCTGCCGCGTTCTTCTAGAAATCAGAAGATTATTAGAAAATTTTGTGCCACTGATATTATTTTTGTTTAGAAAAAAACGTTATGCTAGATTAGGTGCTAATGCCTGTCAACGCTTGGGTCCTTGTCACCCTTTGATTACATTGTATTGATTGTATTATTAGTGTTATTTTGTTTTTCTTTCCTTCAGTGTTTTTACTCCGCTTAAATTGGTAAAACAAGCGGGTAATAAATAAATTATCATCGTTATTATACCAGCATATTTGTCCATAATTTTCAGCAGCTGATCCTGCTATACTTAATACTTTCCTGTGTATCCTTAAAAGTACCAACAAACCCCATTTGGCATTTATGAGCCAAGTACTCTGCTCACGACCAGGAATGTCGTGAAAGCTCTCAGTGAGAATTCGACCTATCTGAATCTAGTTGCTGATTTATACCCAACGAGCTGTATGATATGGTTTTGTTATTTTATTATTTCTCCTCAATACCTCACTCCTCACGCTAAAGTTTTTAGTTCTTAAAAAGTTTCTTATTGTTTTAATGAGTCGCGGCCCATGTGTTCCAGAAGTCGTGCTTGAAGAATTGGAATGAAAAGTCAAACTTTAGAGTAAAGGTTGAGGTATTGATAAGGACTAGCCCTCTCATATATGCACTAATTTCTGTTCGTTTTAAGTCCTTTTTTTTAGTCCTTACTTTTAGCAGGAAAAAACGTGTTTTTATTTAATTTATCATTGTTTTTTGAATAATAATGGGAAATCCAGTTTGTCCTCCATGGGAAGATCCTATAGACGATTTACCCTCGAACAAGCACTAACAACGCCTCCACATGGAAATTGAGTCGGCAAAGATTAAGTTAGACAGATAAAAATAATTTCGTATAGGAAAGTACTATGTTTTGTTATTTTCTGTGTGTTATTACCACGCGTTATGATTTTGTGAGAAAATGTTTACTTTTTTTACCATGGGCCAAAGAAGCTTAATTTGTATTAAATATCTATATCTATCCATCTATGGCGTTAAAATTGAGCCAAGAGCTTATACCAGTATATTAGCATATTAGCACAGACAACGAACCGTCTGATATGGCAGTCGAAGAAAAACGGAGAGCCTGTGCCATATGAAGGTTTTGCAGCGCATCATGTGGCAAGATTTAAAGAACTTTCTGTATTTCCTGTAATTCCCTGTGGGTGACTCATTCATCGGTTATGAATTTACAGTGGAAGAGAGTTCCCGAATGGCCTGAAAAAAAAAAAAATGAAGTAATTTTCGTCAGAGCCCCAATACCTTTTAAGAGTCGTATAAATCCACCAAATTTTTCCTTTTAGCAATCACTGAAGCAATCATAAGGGTATATAGCGTTTGGTGTTTCTTGGCATTTTTAAGGGTAATAATACGGAAAAATTAGCACTATTGGCCAAAATTGGTACAGAAATAAGTGTTTTATCTCAGTTGATGGAAAAAAAAAATTACGAAGTAAAAGAAAAAAGAAGTTAAGAAACGCCAAAAATGGCATAGGTGATTTTCTGGCACTACTGCCGGTTTTCATTCTTACAAGTTACCCTTGTTCTTCAGATGAAGCAAACTTACTTGGATTACTGTCACATTATCAGGCACAATTTTTCCATCTATCAAATTACAATATGATGATTTTGGAAATACCTTAATTAACAATGTAGAACAACATCTACTTCTTCTTCAGAAAACTCTTCTTTGCTATCACCACCATTCCTATTTCGGTTCTGGGCGAATTCGTTGATCAAATATATAGAAAAGACTCATTTTTAATATTGCCTGGTTTGCTCCAATGGTGTTGTACCTAGGTCTAAAGGAATATAAAAATTGGGAAATAACCTATTAATGCATCGCATGTTAGCGTTTTCTGGATCTACATTTTATTGGATTATATAACCATGGATATGGGGCCGGTGGCAATCAGAGATTACTACTATAGGGGTTGGACACGTCGAATGACTTGTCAAACTCCTAGTTCTCACTCAATCTCAAAACTACTCAATCTTAAAATTAAAATAATTTTTAATGGAGTTAGGCTATCAGGCAAACAAAAAGACCGAGGCACCCGGGACCCATCGTGTTTTTTGTAGTTATAAAAGGTTTGAAAGAACAGGAAGTTAAGTCTTAAAATTAGGTTAAAACACTAGAGTTCTTTTAATGATAGTAAGTTCTTTCCATAATCATGAACCTCGTTACATTGGTAATTTTGTTGTTTCACATAAAAGCAGAATCACAAATAGCTTCCTTTCCAGGTTTTTAGGGCCTGATGTGCGAATTACTATTCCAGAGAGCATTTGGACAGCTAACTTAAAGAGGCATTTGTTATGCAACGGTTCATTTATTATTATTGTTTTATATTTTTGTTATCATGGCTGCAACCTAGCAGTATAAGAACGCTGCAACCAAGAACAAAGTACAACCTACAGTAACCGAAATTTAAATAATCAAGTGTCAAAATGCTACCATTCGAATCTGATTCGGGTATAATGCTAACTACGATTTCGACTAGGCTTAATGGTAAAAGTTTATTGCGAAAATAAGTTTATGAAAATTTCGGAAGTTAGCCTGGAAATTCTTGAAAATGGCGGACAATGAGAGATTAGTTAAATGTAAATAGCCCCTCCATTACGAGTGTTTTTGGCAACTTTTCTCGGGAGCTCTTTGTGATTTAGCTGATTGAGATTTAGAAGTTAGAACTACAATTATGTTGCAGAATAAATTTAGGCAGTAATAACTAATTACTATTATAGTGGCTACGATACAAGGTCACGTAGTTATTAGGTACTAGGATAATATACTGAGTCAAGTTTTATGGAAGATGGACGATACCCTGCCTAAAACTGTGCTTTAGACAAGTTGTATATAAAAAAAAGAAAAAAAAGGGCCGTCGTCAAACAAGGCGGTAAGAGGTCGAAACAAGAGGCTTAAAGACATTGACAATTTTATAGAGAATAAGGAGTAAAGCTCTTCATAAGGAAAGGGTGAGGGCGGATCATACGCAGCTACGTTGGATTTCCACCTGCATTGGCGGCTCAGTGTTGCTATGAACTGACAGCGTTGGCAGTACGGTACACAAATATTCCATTGTTCGCTTTATCTTTATATTAACTGAAATAACTATATCCAGTAACCAAACGTATAAAATGTTTTATATCTGGCTATAAACCAAGTTTATGGACGACTACAACTAATTTATATCACGGGGCGGCAATTTTAATATTTTTAAAGCCTAAAAGATCTATAATAGGAACGATAACATTCTTTATAAATAATGGAAACAGAAAAACAAACGTCACGTACAGACACAAATATCCGCCATGTAAAATTGTGCCAGAAATTTGGCTCGATTCTCCTGGCTCTCATTTACATGACCTTCCTCTCACCTTTCAATGTCCCTTTTCCATTCCAACTTCCTAGAGAAGCGGCTGTGAAACTATTTTTCTGGTTTTTAAACAAAGTCCACAATATTGTGTTTTAATTTGCGTTCCAGTCAATATCTGTCACCTTTCCAACCCCCCCCCCCCTTTCTCAACCAAAACCCAGGACACTGTCAAGCAAAAAAATAATATTCAGACAATTTTTCACACACGAGTTCTCTGAATTTGACTCTAAATTGTTAACTAGGCAACTGGGACTTTTTCTCCAAGACGGTAAGAATAAGCTAAAGCCAAAGAAAAGACAAACTGATATTTAAGTAAGTCAAATAAAAAAAAAACTAGGTTTCTCACCTGAAAGTAAGGAGTGTTATTAAAAATTAAAATGATTAAAAATCATTCTGCATAAGGTGGGACTGTCCATTCCTCATCCCTCGCAGTTTAAGCTAAAGTCTTGAGGTTCTTTAAAGAAATTTCTCATTCAAATTCTGCCGGTTTTTGTTTCAAGAGTTCTTAATGAATTACAACAAAAAGGCAAAACTTTAGCATAAAAGCACAAGGGAATAGGCCTCCCACAAATTTGGAATAATTTCTGTTTTTTTTTTCAATTTTAATGTTGCTCCTTACTTTCAGTTGAAAGAAAAAACTTATTTTGTATTTACTTTCTTACCGTTTTTCGAATCATGCCAGAAACTCTCTGCTCCGTGTAAAAATTTCCATGGAAATTTCCCTCTGGAAACTTTTCTCCCACAGAAAATTTCTTCATGGAAAATCCCCTCCCCCGAAAAGTTCCGTATATTTCGCAATAACAAATACTATCTTTAAACAATGGGTATAGTTTATAGTCCTTTTCCCAGGGGCTACGGGGGTCATGTCATCCCCTGAGGCGTAATTATTGGATCTTTCAACTATTCTGGATTAAATGTCGTCTATCTCAAAATTTTGATCAGATGTCTTATAAGAGCTTAAAACCTCTACGGTACGGTTCTTTGTCCCAACAATTCTACAGCCCAAAAAATTATGAAGAAACTGGGGTTACTCAAATACACTTTTCAGGGCAGCACAATCGCATGCTTGAAATGCTCAGGAAAAAAAATTAGTTATTAAAAGGACACTTCTACTGTTGCATTTAGAACATTTTGTAAAACTTCAGAGTACTCAAGAGGAGTACTATTTTTGTGCTTTTGTAATGCCTATAAGATCAAGGTAAAAAGACATGTATGATTAAGAGATATTTCGACTGGACATCTCGACCACCTACCCCAATTCATACTACATGCCCTGCCAAGCAGCATTTTCAAAACAAAGGATTTATAATGTTTTGACTTCTGTAATGAAGGCCTATTTAGTAGAAATAACTTTGAAATTTGATTTAATTTGATTTTTTTTAATCAGCAGCATTTAGACATGAATATTTTCTGCTTGAGCCTTCCACGAATCACATATATTTTTCTAGGCTTTAGTTTTATATTAACCAAGGACCATACCATAGGCGGTGAAACCAAATGAAATCTAGTGAACTCCTCTAGAACCCTTGTAGTACCCTTTTTGTTCCTATATTAATATACTAAATAGATTGAATTGAGCAAATAAAAGAAACAACAAAAAGTACTAAAAAAAAGTGAAAAAAAATTATAGATTACCGTTGATAGAGGAGGGGGGCAGATAATTGTTCCCTCTCTAATACGGATCAAACACAAAAGTAGCATTTTTTATAGTGAGATTTTTTTAACCAATCGCTTTGGGTTTGTATGAGGTTAAAAAAAAACGGTTATTATGATATAAAAAAATTCAAGATCATTTTTAGTCTATTTGAATAGAAAGCGTAAAAATGTAGGGAATGCTTTATAAAGTGGAGGGCCATCTAAATGTCGAGATGACCACTTGAACCTCAAGTATATTTAAGACATCTATTGTCACAGGCTATTTGAAAGTAATTGATAAAAGTAAGTCAAACTGCCTTACACCTTCATTCCTTCACAAAATAAATTAGCACCACCTCCACAACGCTTGTTACAATATAATGAACACTTACAATGAAAAAGTTCTCTTCTTCTTCCTTCGATAAAAGACGGCTCACAGCACTGACAACTTGTCTGACAGGAAACGCTGGTAGTGATTCCTCGTTGTTGTGGAGCATAAACGATGCCATTCTGTCTGTTGCTTCAAGCTGACGTTTCTCATCACCAGTCGCATGCATGTCAGCAAGCATTTGCTAGACTATACTACAAATATAACATAATAAGAAGCGAAAATGTTTTTTTTTTTTTTCTGGACGAATATTAAAGTTTCACCAACAGTCTCGTCACGCAATCTCTCGAAACTTTTGGGCAAGTTGTCCTCAAAGGTGATAATGTAAGAAGAATTTCTAAGGAGCCCCTCCCCCCAGGATTGGCCTTCTCTCAAGAAAATTGGAGCCAAAAGTTTGATTTGAACTGGAGCACTCGCTTCCCCCTTCCTCTAAGTAATAAGTGCCAGCAGGGAGTTTTGCATGTAAAGAGTTTCCGTCCCTTCTGCAGGGAGTTTCTGTAAGTTTTGCATGAAATATTTCTTTCTAAAGAAAATAATAACTAAGAAAGATACATTTTTTTTATCTTTTGACATGTTAGTTTTTAGTATAAGTAAATTATTCATACTTTCGAGCACCCCCTGCCACTCTAAAAAATGAATGTCTAAAGAAGTCATAAACAGGGAATTTGAGATAAAAATAGTTCTTGGTAACTTCTTCTTGTTTTTATTTATTTATATTTTATTTATTTTATTTATGCTTCTTCTTCTATTGTTTTTATTTATAAAAAAAAACCCTATGCAAGATAAGGTGCTAATGCCTGTCAATGCTTGTGTCCTTGCCACCCTTTGATTAGATTGTATTGATTGTATTATCAGTGTTATTTTGTTTTTCTTTCCTTCAGTGTTTTTACTCCGCTTAAATTGGTAAAACAAGCGGGTAATAAATAAATTATCAGGGTTATTATACCAGCATATTAGTCCATAATTTTCAGCAGCTGATCCTGCTATACTTAATACTTTCCTGTGTATCCTTAAAAGTACCAACAAGCCCCATTTGGCATTTATGAGTGAAGTACTGTGCTCACGACCAGGAATGTCGTGAAAGCTGTCAGTGAGGATTCGACATATATGAACCTAGTTGTTGATTATATCCAAGGAGCTGTATGATATGGTTTTGTTATTGTAATATTTCTCCTCAATACCTTACTCCTCACGCTAAAGTTTTTAGTACTTCTTAAAAAGTTTCTTATTGTTTTAATAAACCATGTGTTCCAGGAGTCGTTCTTGAAGAATTGGAATAAAATGTCAAACTTTAGAGTAAAGGTTGAGGTATTGAGGAGGACTAACCCTCTCATATATGCACTAATTTCTGTCCGTTTTAAGTCATATTGTTAGTCCTTACTTTTAGTAGAGAAAAACGCTTTTTATTTAA
>NW_027062627.1:4657-39394 GCF_032884065.1 Artemia franciscana | reverse complement strand
AACTATCTGAGTGATAGATCATATGAAAATAAGGGGAATGTAAAGAAAGCGAAGAAAAGATCAAAATAGAAACTAAGGAGGTGTGAAGTGGAGACAATGGATAAAATTGTCGAAAATCTGGTAAATGTAGTTAGACGGCATAATAGTATAATTTATGCTGGCATGTTAATTAACGGAGAGGGAATATTCAACCTGGGCTTTTCCTGGTTAAAAATAAGAGCACGACCACAATTAATGATAAAGAAAGATGGGCCGAATATTTTGAGACAATGATAAACTGGGTTGGAGCTACAGGAACAGATATAGACGAGAATAAATAAATTTTTGACACAGTAAATATGAAGGATAATTTGTTTCATGAAGAAGAATAAGTGACAGTATTAAAACAATTTTGAAAAAAAGGGGGGGAAGTGCCTAATGATTTTAGGAAAACCGCAATTAAACCACTTTATAAGAAAGGTGATAAGAACAAAAATGGCGATTGTAAAGGTATGAGCCTGGTATCTATAAGCAGCAAATTACTTAGTATGATGACAATTTTTTGACTTAGAAATTCTGTAGACAAAGTTTTAGGAAAAGAACAGTGCGGCATTAGATAGGATAGAGGATGTATCAACTCCCGATCGGTTAAGCTTATTGCAATTGTTCCTTAAAAATCCTTAAAGGATTTTGTCCAAATCCTACGTGTATGAAGATGGCATAGAAATAACAAAACTAATTGCAATAAGCTTAACCTAACTTGAGGTTACCCTGTGATCAGTGATTCAATTATTTTTTTGTCATTTTATGCTATGTTAAGAATTATGAAAAAAATAATTGCAATAAGCTTAATCGAACGTTAGGCAAATTTTCACTGTTAGACTAATAATTGAGAAGTGCCTGATTCTGCGTTTGATTTGGCTGACAGGTTGAGGTCTTTGGTCGAGGTTTTATTCTTGTGGAGTATAAGGAACAAATACATAAAAGCGATTAGTGCTATATACAAGAATAGCACTGCTGCAGATAAGGTACGAAATTTTGTAGGTAGCTGGTTCCTTATTATATCAGGAGTCAGTCAGGAATGTGTTCTATGCCCAGTTACATGGATCATTTAGATGAACTTCGTTTTAAGACGCACAACAAAGACAATGGGAGAACATGGGTTAAAGCACACAAGTACAATTTTTTTGGACTTAGATTATTGGACCTAGATGAAATGCTGGTCCAAATGAATGAGCTTCCCCTTTTTTTGCGAGGCGAAGGTGCTAGAATACCTTTGAAAATAAGTGTTAAGAAGACTAAGTTGCTAAGGCTAGGAATTAATGTGGATAAAAAGGTGATGATAGGTAACGAAAAGATCATTCAAGTAGACAGCTTCACTTACCTAGGTAGTATGATTAGTAAAGATGGTGGATGCAGTGAAGATGTTAAAAGTAAAATAGCCAAGACCCAGGATGCTCTTTCACAGCTGAGAAAATTTTTGGAAGGATGGGAACGTAAGTCTGTGAGTCAAGATTAAACTATTGGAAGATACAGTGATGAAAGTGGTCAAATATGGTTTTGAAGCATGGGCACCCCAAAACCGGAGAAGGATTTGCTAAATTTTTCCCTCAGAAACTACCTACGGATTGTCTGACTGACCGTATTTCATATAGCAGCCTGTCTAAAAAGTGGTGTTCAGTCCTGGTTTCTAGGGTTTTAATAAGAGAAAGGTTAAGATGGGTAGGACATGTTCTGTGGATACCAGATTGTCAAAGTTTGTCCTTTTCGACCAACTGTCTAAGACTAAATTAAAAGCAGGTCGTCCTTGGCTGGGGTGGGAAGATATTATTAGGGAATGCTTGAGGGAAATGTGAACTTCTTGGGAGGGTTAACAGAGGGGCGCTATGAATAGGTTGGGACGGAGGAGCAGCGTGCGTAGCTTAGTCAGCCTCAGGTGGCTTGGCGCTGCGATGAGTTGTTAACACTAGTATATTATTATGCTATTCTGCCCTTACTCTTACTTTATTATTTTTATAGAACAATTGAAGTCTTAAATAAAAACATGATTCGTAAGAAAATGAGCATGTCAGCTTCCGTTTCAACCTGAGACAGATTCCAGCAAGTGAACACTGATTTTTTAGTCAAGGTTATCCTAGGCAGCAGGGACGTTTAACATTCTCATCAAATCTGTTGATATAAAACGCAGCTTATTGCAATTTCTGGTGAATAAGAAGAAAAGATTACAACAGCGAGGCTAGTGATAGAAACGTGGAAATGGGTAAACCAGGTAGTCTACAAATATTGTTTAATAAGACTAGGGATTCTCTGTGTATCTATAATTCTTAGTAGATTTTCCATTCTTGGGATTTTCCTTCTATTATAAGGAATTTGAAGTCTGTTAGGGAAAACTATTTCATTTAGGAGCTTGGGGATTTTTTAAGGAATTTCTATGTTTTTTCTAAACCTTGCGATTTTCCGCAATATAGTGCATAGATTCATTATTCAATCAAACAGGATAGAAAGCTAACGATTAAAAAAGTGTAAAATAGTCCCTATTACACCACACAATATGTGCCAAATCAGAATTTATGCAAATATACTGCCTTTGAAACTTCCAATTTTGCATTATATCAGACATAGACCTCAGAGTAATGTCATCAAGAGGATAGGCAAGCCTAGTTCATTGCAAGTTAAATGCTTCCTTTTTAACAACATTTGCTCAGGTAGGCCTAAATTTTTTCTTCATAGCCTATTTAAAGTTTTGCTCTCTATAATCTATCAATTCCAAATTAGATTTTTGTTTTTCTGTTAAAACCTTTGAAAATGGATTGGATGTGAATGCACTGTCTACATCTGCAAATAGATCAGAAATAGGATAAAATGGATAAAGATGCTCAAGATAGGCTAGAGTCACTAAATTAAAAAGTATATATTAGATATAATTTTCTCAATAAAAAAAAAAAATATTTAAAAAGAACATAGGCCTAGGACTTGATGTTTTTCATAATAAGATTTGTAATATAACTAGATAGGTTAAATCAATTATAGTTTGATGACTGAAGTTAGTAAGGAGGAAGAGGGGTGGGATATCTGCTCTGGGAATGGTTTAATGGTTTTAGTTTTTACTTCTAACATCTAATCTATACTCTATTAATTCTCTTGTTTGTAACTGAAGCACTAATAACTTCCTATTTTATAGAGGTTTCAAGCTCTTGTCTGCAAAAATGTTGAATTTTGTATTTTTTGCCAGAACATGTAGGGTTTACATAGAAGCTTGGCAATGCCTTCCCAGAAGATATTTTTGGCCCTAGATTCTGAAAATTTCATTTTTATAACCTCCCTTTCAAAGAGAGTGAAAAGTATCTAAACTAGAATGTTACATTTGTCTTATTGTTGATTCAGGTAAATAATTGCTTTCAAGGTACACTTTCTTTAATATACCCTATGAAGTAGGCCAGATGATTTTCTATGCTATGTTTTGGTAAATGTGAACATATACCTTATGGATGTCAGGATTTCCACAATTTTTTAAATCCAAAGGGTGCCAAAACTCTAGATGAGTTTTATTGTATCTTGGAAAAGAAAATGATTAGTGATTCAACTATGCAGAAGGGCAATAAAATTAATTACCATTGTTTGGCAGATTCTCTCCACATGAGGAAACCCACACACACACACAAATATGATACTTATTTCATGTTTGCCAACAAATACAGTTCACAGATTTTCTATGCACAAACCACTTATGCCACCCCTATCCCTGAATCTGTAAATATGAGGTGTTTCTTCTAATTAAGATCCATTTCATTGGGGATACTAGTAGTTCATGGGCATACTACAGGAAACACATCACTTACCAGTATGTCTTGGGTGCTTTCAAAATGGTTCTGTTCTGTGCTTTCAAAATGTTTAAGGACAGGCAAGGAACCTGTCTGCTGCAGGAATTCATTGACAGATTTGTAAAGTGTATGATGATGCTGTTATGATTAGAAACTAAGGGCATAAGTGTGTACAAAAATTCAAAGATGGCAGTGAAATTATTCATTATAAGTGGGCTCTGGTCAGCCTTTTCTGATTACAGACAATTTGGTTACTTCAATTTGAGCAAGGTATTTGTAAGAACAGGTGCTTCACAATAACAGATCTAACAAATCAATTTCCTGAGGTACCAAGGTCAGTGCTTTACAAAATTGTTTCTAAACAACAACAGTTTAGAAAACTATGCTCTTGTTGGGTCTTAGAACTCCATGAGTGAAACATGGGTTTCCTATACCATGCCCAAGTTGAAGCAACAGAATATAGAATAGAGACACACACTCACCTGTAAAGATGAAGGCCAAACACACTGTCCCTGTGCAAAATTATGGCATCAGGTTTAGGGATAGGCATGGTGTTATTTTGGTTGACTTCATGCAACAAGGAACCACTATCAATGCAGAAGTATTCTGCCAAACCCTGAGAAAGTTATGCAGAGCAATTCAAAACAAAACACACAACATGCTGGCAACCCTACTGTTCTAATCCTGCTCCAAGCATCTACTATCCATTACTCCACCTCAAGCAACACCACAGTGGTAACTGTTAAAATGGTGTGAACTGTTAAAATGGTTAAAATGGTGTGAACTCTTGGTCATTAGGGCAGTTGGCAAGTGCTTATGAAGAGGGTATTTTAAAATTTGTTGAGAGGCATAATATGAGTTTGAACTAACTTGGGAACTATGTTGAAAAATAGAGTAATCCATGTACTTTCTGGAAAAAATTATTTTATTGAAGTAACTTTTTGTTGTGTACTTGTGTTCCAATGGACCTTACTTAAAAACTGCATCTCATATATTGCCAAAACCATATATTTCCATGCATTTTTCCATTTCTTGATTTTGTCAATGTTGCTTCAGTTTATGGGTATTAAGCTGAAACAATGAGTGATGTGTGGCAAAATACATTTAATGCATGTAATTTGTGCTATATTCTTTTTGTGAAAGTGGTTTATGCCTATAATAATAATAGAGAGTCAGCTTGGAGGATGGCTTGTCATACCCAACTGTCTCACACACTCAATCCAAAGTTGCTATTGTGCAGTGGTGCCAACTCTAAATTGCTAGAGAATGGTTCTTGAACCATACCTGCCATGTGATCACTATTACCAATCGGGCGGAAATTGCATCTCTCTAGCACTCTTTTTTGCAGTTAAAAAAGGTTTGGAAGAATAGGAAGATAAGTCTGCTAACCAAGATTAAAATATTGGAAGCTACAGTGGTGACAGTGGTGGAGTATAGTTATGAAGTGTGGGTACTCCAAAAAACTGTAAGATGATTTACTAGAGGTGTTCCAGAGAAATTGCTTACAGATTGCTTTGGTTGTTGCTGATTGATCTAAAAAAGTAAGCAGTATGAAAAATGTGGTCCAATCCTGCTTTCTAGAGCTATAATGACAGAAAGGATAAGATGGCTAGGACAAATCTTGCAGATGAAAAATAACAGATTGCCAAGGATTGTCCTTATTTGCCAACCATGTACTACAAAATGATAGAAGAACTCTCTTTATTAACTACTAATTACAAAAACTATAAATACACACAACCGCCCTGGGGAAGGCTCAAAGAGCCTGATGTTGGACGGCTGCAATCCTCTGATTCTCAACCTAATTTAATAAGAAAAAAAAACAAAACAGAAACTAAAAAAAACGGAAACTGAAAAAGGACAAAACACTCTCACTCAATTACTCCTTAATGCCAGAATATAAATAAATAAAGGCTAACAATAATTAAAAAAAAAGAAGAAAAAGAAAAAAAAGAATTATCTCCCCACTTCCAATAAATGTTTTTTTAAATTTACTTTAAACAACCCAATATGTTCTGCCTCCCTAATGCCAGCTGGGATATCATTCCAAATAGCCGGAGCTAAATACCTAATTCTGAAAGCTGCACGTGTGGTGTCTCGGTACTCAACAATAAAATTATCTGTCTCTATAGTCTCATACCCATGGAGTGAACAATTTACTAAAAAAAAAAACTGGTAAAAACTGGAGGACATACATCATTGCAACATCAATATGCAAAAACAGCAGCTTGATAATCTCGAATCTGACCAATGTTAAGCACTTGTAATTTCTTAAAACATGACGCGGTATCATTCACATTTTCTACATAATTACCAAGAAGACGTTCTGTTTTATTTTGTAGGATCTGCACTCTTTTAAAATTTGCATAGAAATTACTAGACCAAAGGACACAACCATAAGAAATATAAGGTGCAACAATGGTGTGGTATAATAATAATAGAACTGGTAATGGTAAAACATGCTTTAATCAACGCAAAATTCCTAAACCAACTAGCAACTTTAGCTGCAACAAGATCACTATGGTTCTTCCAAGATAGATTACAATCAAGCTGGAACCCCAAATAACGCACTTCATGCAGTTGTGACAGAGGCCTGCCATTTAAAAACATCTTTTTATCAACACATGGAGGCTTACCAACTCTCCTATAAATCATAAAATTAGTTTTATTAATGTTTACTGACAAAAGGCTCAAACTTGTAAATACAAAAAATGCCTTTAATACCCTATTAACTTTCAACAACAAATCATCAACAGATTGACTAGACATAGTTAAAGCTGTATCATCTGCAAAAGTTGTAATACAACACTCAGGTAAGTAGAAACGCATTGAATCAACATACACAAGGTACAGAAGTGGTCCCAAAACAGACCCCTGAGGTACACCACACCTCACTTGAAAAGGAGAAGAAAACACATCATTTAATACAACTTGAATAGATCTACCACTTAAAAAACTATTAAACCACTTTAAATAATTACCACGAACTCCAAGTGATTGTAGACGTTTGAGTAGTATATTAAAATCCACTGTATCGAATGCTTTTCTAAAATCGATGAAAACGGTCAAAGGGATTTCACCATGTTCAAAGCATTTATTTACAGTATCACAAAGGGAATGCACGGCATCCGCCGTTGAGTGACCTTTCCTAAAGCCAAACTGGTTTTCACTTAACATCCCCATTTTCATAAGGTGATCATAAAGCCTTTTATGCACAATTTTTTCAAATATTTTCGAAAACAAGGGTAGGATTGATATGGGTCTATAATTTTCAATTTCTAGCTTAGAGCCACCTTTTGCCCTTTTAAGCGCATCAGGGAATATACTGGTTTGGAGGGAAAGATTGATGATATGGACTAGACATGGTATTAAATAACACATCACTGACTTAAAAGTTTTCAGATTAATGCCATCAATCCCTGCTGAATTCGATTTGATTGTTTTCACAACCTTCAGAATTTCATCTCCAGTACAAGGCTGAAATTCAATTTCATTTCCAATTCCTCTATCATCCACAAATTCATCTTTCATTAAATCATTATTAAAGTTCACCAACCCTTGCGCCTGTACGTTTTGCCCAACACTTGAAAAAAACTCAGCAAATTTAGTTGTGACACTTGTTTCATCATTAACAAATTCACCTTGAATCAGTAGCGAATTAGGTGGAGCTTCTTTCCCCCCTCCCAATAGGTCATTAATAACTTTCCAAATTCTTTTAGTATTATCCTTATTTGAACTCAATTTGTTGGCAAAGTATTCTTTTTTAGCCTTTCTTCTCATAGAGTTTACTTTGTTGCGTATTATTTTGAATTTTTCCAGTTTAATGGCACATCCACTATTTAAACATTCAACATACGCTTGATTTCTCAAATCTGACACTTTAAGAATTTCAATAGTTATCCAGGGCTTCCTGGGTTCACGCTTACGGGGTTTCAAGAATTTCACTGGGCAAGTCTTATCATAAATTGGCTGTACAACCCCCATCATATGATCAAATGCACCAGAAGCGTTATCTTTCATAACCATAATCTCACTAAAATCAATGGTACTCAACTCTTCACCAAACCTCTGTAAATTCACCTTTTTCAATGACCCAGACATTACTTTTTTTATTTTATTTCTTTTTATTCGACCACAAGGTACTGCTCCAACAACTGGGAAATGGTCCGAACAAGGGTATAGAACCACATCAGCATAACTACAGTCCAGATACTTAGTACCAACAAAAATATTATAAATAAGAGTGGCTGAATGACTTGTAACACGTGTTGGAATATTTACTATGGGGAAAAGATCATGAGCAACCATCAAATTAAGAAAATCAAAATTCGCTCCATTCAATGTAAGCAGATCAAAGTTGAAATCACCCATACAAATAAAATCTAAACCTGTCCAAGACACCTCACAAGCAAACTGATCAAACCCACGTTCAAATTCTTCCCAGCTAGCACTTGGTGGCTTATACACAACACTAATCAAAAATTTACTACTTCCCATATCTAATTCCAGGCTAAAACTTTCGAATTTACCCTCTATCCAAACATCAATATCATTTCTAACATAGTATGTCAACGACTTAGAAATCAAACACGCAATTCCCCCTCTATAAAGTGACGTCCGGTTTTTAATCTCCAAATTATAATCTGGAAAAGAATACAATGAGACAGTGTTCCTGACTCAAAAAACTTTCGCAAATACCAATAAAACTAACTTTACCTTGAGAATCCGAGAGAAATTGCAATACATCCTCATAACACGTGGTTAGGTGGCAATTCCAGGCACATAAACTCAGTAAATCAGATTCCATGGGGTTTATCTGCGAACATTGAACATAAACACTGTTTCTCAACTGTTTAAATTTAACTTGGTTCATACAAGGTTCAATATCATTTGCTATTTGTGCTGACAAAACCTGTTCAAGGAGAAAAGGTCAGCTCATTAAATCATCCAGTATAGACGCAGCAAGAGTAAATGAAATCTCATACCAAAACAAATCTCTCTAACTGGAAAAAAAAAGCAAGAAAGAAAAAATACACATAAAACAGAAAAAAAGAAAAGAAGAAAATATAAGCAAAAATCTTACAACAAAATAAACAAATGTAAAAAAACACTAATCATAACATATGAAACAAAGTAACTAAATACAGTCGGTAATAGAACGGATTGTCATGACTGTTGACCCTGCACTAGGCTTTGCCAAAATTTGACCCTGATCTGACCAGGCATTTCGTTGACCATACTTGTCTTTTGCTGCGTTCAAAATGTCCCGGCGACGTTTAGTTAGAGACTCCGATACAAAAACACCAGTTGAACCAAGTTTAGCTTTTGCTTTAAACACTCTACGGGCCACATCTTTGCAAGAAAATTTAACAATGATCAGAGCAACTCTAATAGACCTTTCTTCATGCTGTGTAGTCGGATTATTCAATCGGAGATGGTATACATTAATCAAATCGGAAGAGGAGACATCTGTCACAGACATTTTGCTATTTATAATGCGAGATATTGTTGTACGAGTGTCTACACCAGGTAACTGCTTTACCCCATGAAAAACAAGACTATCGAGTAAGGATTCTTGATCATAATCATCAAGCTTTTTTCTATTCTACTAATCCTCTCCTCCAAATTTTCAATTTGATTTCTCAGACTACTTAGAGTGAAAATGAAAATCAAGTTATCCTTGAATGGGGTGGGATAATGTTGTAAGGAAAGATTTATGGGAAATAGGACTTCTTGGGAGGGTGTAAAGAGGGAGGTTTTGCATGGATAGGGATAGAGGAGTGTGCATTGCTCTGTTGGCCTCTGGCAGCTTAATGCTACAGTGAGCTGTTAGTAGTAGTAGTATAGTAATTGAGATACTGATTAACTAATACTTGGTTAAAAAAGAATTTCCAAAAGTTTTAGCAGTATCTATTTGATTTATAGTGCTATTATCAAAAGAACAAAAATTTGCATAAACAAATGCCTATTTTCAGTAGAGCATAAATGGCATCATAGCCACAAGAGGAGGGGCCTGAGGGATGTGAGTACTCCTGTAAATATAGTAATTATAGTGAGGCAGCAGTGAAGCAGGGCAAGGGAATCTTTCATTCCCAGGATACCTCAATAAGAATGATACCAAATGGTTTTAGTGACAAACATTTTTATTCAGAAAGTATATTTATTTGTTGTAATATGTTTGTAATATGATTTATTTGTTGTAATATGCTTGAAAGCTTACCATATTTGGTATTAATAAATAAATAAAAAAAATAGCAATATCTACATACAAATAATATGCATTTATTTGTATCAGCTTTCTCGTTGTTTAGAAAAAGGGTTTTTTCAAAACAGTTGTAAAAGTATAAACATATGAAATGATAAACATTGTTTGGATGATACAGGTTTGTAGTTCAGCTAGCTCTGATTTAGCCTTCACCATCATTGTTCCAAGTTCTGAACTAAAGTTATCAAATTTCCTTTGTCTATTATGTTGCAAAGTAAAAAGAAAAAGGATAACAGAAAGCAAAAAGCTTGTGTCTGTGTTTATCCACATCATCATCATATTGGTTTCTTTTGGTTGTGTAATTTTTCCCTCCTTCATTGCTTGTTTTTTCTACTTCTTTTAAGATGATATATTCTACCCAATATACTGTTGTCAAGTAAAGGTGAAAAAATAAATGACAATAATAATAATAGTAGTTGCAGGGTAAGCAATGACTGGCTTTTGCTGTGTAAAATGTTGCCCCCTCTGACTTACTGTATAGTTCTAAATTATTAAATGCTAATCATTAAAAGTGTGTATGTACATATTTTATAAATGGTATTGGTGTTTTCTTAGATTAGATTTCAGTGGTTTTTGAGTTTGTTGACTTCAAATCTAGATTGCTATATTGGGTTTGAAATCACAGTACATAAAGTACATATTTAACATATTATGGTCATATCACACCTTGTTGAAATTAGAGTCATGCAAGTAGTTTTGTATGGTTATTTGAGTAGACCAAAGGACCCTTTGGCTTACCTGCCCTCTAATGCAACCCTCTTTGTCAACTTTGTTTTTATTAACAAATTTTACCTTTCTTGATCCATGATTGTTCAGGAACTATTTAAATAGTTTTAATTAATTTTAATTAATTAACTATTTAAACTTTAAGGTAAATGATTAAATGTTAATAATTAAATAACATTAATATTGCAGCACGATTTTCCTAAATCAGAAAATTTTAAGCACATACTTTACAAATAAGATTCATTTATTTTTTTGTTTTTTTTGTTATTTATTTTTATCAATGCTGGTTTCTTTAATTAATGCTGGGCACTTTTTGACAAATGTTTTATTGCATAATTTGAAATAAAAGTCCAAAGTATAAACAGTTTGAGTGTATTTTCCAAATAGTGCTTGATCCTCACTTAAGTGGTATATAAGAGTTTATAATATTGCTGATTATGAATCTGAAGCTAATATTGCAATATAGGAGTCCAAAATCACTATGCAGCCACTACCACCATGTTTCTTCTTGTAAATGGAACTGATTACATAGATGTTCACAATTTTAATTATAAAATGATTATGAATTAAACTAGAAAAAACAAAATTTTTCCCTGGAAATTATAAAGCAAATCCAAAAGTTAAATAAACTGACATTGTTATTAATGAGCAATTGAAACTTAATCAGAATTTAAATTGCTTAATGATATAATGAGCATAACTGGTTGTACCCTCTTGGTACAACCCTTTATCCCCCCCCCATCCTCTTCCAGAAAGAAATATGGTGCTATAGTATACAAAAGTTATTTGTAATAATGAAAGAATATGGCTCCTATCTTAAATATCCATGGTATATTACAAATTATCACTTCCTGACCCTGCTCCTAGAAAACTCTACATTGTTTTGTTGAATATTTGGTTTGAAAATTGGTTTGTGTCTATGGAAAAAATTGAACATGGTTTCATCTGTAACCTGTTTCAAAGACAATGTTTATTTTATATGTTTGAACTTGTATGATTGTTTTGAAAAATCCTTTTTCTAAACAACAAGAAAGCTGATAATTATAAATGTATATTTATATATATATTTGTATCTAGATATAGCTATTAATAATGAAAATACAATATTACAATGTATTATTAGAAGTGAATACCATTTTGGAGAAAATCGTATTTGTCTTTAATCCATTTAGTATTCCTCTCCATGGGGTGCCCAGGGAATAATAGATCCTTTTTTTCTCAAATTTTTTCTTTTCTTCCATTATTAAAATGATACAAGAAGAAAAATAAAAAAAAGACTTATATAGAAGAAATACTAGATTTAAAAAGCTTTTAAAATTAAAAGGTGTAAATTTTATACTTTTTATCCTACTTTTAGTTGTTCTACTTAGTGGTTCTACTTTTCTGATAACTCAACTTCACCATCCCCTTCTTTTTTTTCATATTGTTAAAATTGATGTTACTGCAATTATAAGTGTTACCATCCTTCAATCCCGCCTCCATCCTCTCAAGGTTATACAGTAGTGTCATTTGCACGTTACTGAAAACTAAATGTATTTTTTATGGATTTTCATTTAACACTGATTAAATTCAGCAAATCCTGCTGGATCTAACAATTAGGTAAGTCTGATTTAATCAGTAAATAAATAGGTTATAATCAATTTAGTTTTTTTTTTGTCTAATAAGTAACATTTGATCCTCAGAGGTTTCTTCCTTCTAAATCCTGTATTTTTAAGTGTGTAGAAAATTAGTTGGATATAAGCTTTCAATTTAAGGTATTTGTCTATTTTTCAGTAAATCAGAAATGAAATTCTAAGCTTTGGGGAGCTTGATGTTTGGCATAATTGCACTTATTGTAAGGAAATGGAAAATTTGTGACAATCAATTTTTTACTGATTCAGCAAGATTTTATGCTTGTCTCTGTTTCCTTCCTTTTAATTTCACTCTCTCCAAGCACAGTGAAACAATTTGCTGAACAGGAATTTCCATTTCAGAAATGTACTAAGTTTTCAGCAAAGCTTAATTGACACTACCTGCTATGGGACAATTTGAGGGGTTGCATTGCCACCCATTATTTATATTAATTATATATTTGTTTTAAATCTTACTTAGTTGTTCATCGTGATTTCTTTTTGTTTTAGGATTCATCTCTTCATTTATAGTAATTTCTGCTCATCTTATCTATTTTGTCTTGTATAACCTAATTTATGCTTGTCTTGAGTTTTAAACATTTGTGCTTTAATTTGCATAGGATTAAACTCTAAAAAAACAGAATTTTGATACCAATAGTTCCATCAAAAGAATTGCATTTTTAGTCTTACCTGTCAAAAGTTATAATTCTGAGAAAATGTGCCTTTTTTTTTAGAAAATAGGGGGAAACACCCCTTAATAGAATCTTAACAAAAAATCACACCATCAGATTCAGTATATCAGAGAACCAATCTACAAAAATGCGGAATTTTGTATTTTTTTCCACAAGATGGATTATGGATGCATGTTTATTTGTTTTAATGTCTTTTTTCCCAGGTGTGATTGTATTGACCCAGTGGTCATAGAATGTCGCGAGAGTGTCCTTTTTAAGTGACCAAACAAATTAGAGGGCACCTAGGCTCCCTCCCATGCTCATTTTTTCCCTAAGTCACCAGATCAAATTTCTGAGATAGCTATTTTATTCAGCATAGTAAAAAAAACTAAAAACTGTGTCTTTGGGGACAACTTACTCCCCCACAGTTCCCATGGGAGAGGCTGCAAGTTATAAACCTTGGCCAGTGTTTACACATAGTAAGGGTTATTGGATAGTATACAGACACTTCCAGTGGGATTTTTCGGTTGAGGGGGGACTTTCCATTGATGAATTTGTCATGGAAGAGAATTTCCGTGAAGGGGGTGCAGGATTTTTTAGTATTTTTAAAGAGCAATGAAAGAATAAATATGGAAAAGTTTTTTCAACTGAAAGTGAGGAACAGCATTAAAACTAAAACGAACAGAAGTTATAACACATATGAGGGGTTCACCTCCTTCTAATACCTTGCTCCTCACACTAAAGTTTTTTTTTTTATTATTTCAACCACTTATTCTATTTGCCTTTGTGATTCAGGGATCATTCTTAAGGAATTGGGACAAAATTTAAGCTTCAGTATGAAGAGCGAGGTATTGACGAGGGGGCGAACCCCCTTACATATGTAATAAAAACATACAGATTTAGAAGTTCGTTACGTAAGTTGATTCGTAAGTTACGTATATTTTTACTAATAAAAACGTTCGTAAAATTAAAAGTTCTGGTTGCCTTTTTAAGTAACCAAAAAATTGGAGGGTAGCTAGGCCTACTCCCCCACTCCTTTTTTTTTCCAAAATCATCCAATCAAAACTATGAAAACACCATTTAGCCAAAAAAAATAAATTAATATGCAAATTTTGTTTTAATTATTCATGTGTGGTGAGCCAAAATCAAAACATGCATTAATTCAAAAACATTCAGAAATTAAATAAAAAAAAAAGTTTTTTTTAACTGAAAGTAAGGAGCAACACAAAAACTTAAATCAAACAAAAATTACTCTGTATGTGAAAGGGGCTGCTCTCTCCTCAACGCCTCGCTCTGTACGCTAAAGTTTTTTATTGTTTTAAAAAGTAGCGTAAAGAGCGGGGTGCTGAGGAGGGAACAGCCCCTTTCAAAATTGGAGTAATTTTTGTTCGTTTTAAGTTTTAATGTTGGTTCTTACTTTCAGTTAAAAAACCTGTTTTTTTTTTATTTAATTTGGGAAAGGAATTGTTAGATGCTTAATGTTCTTTTCTTTATAATTTAATAGATATATTTTTCAAAATAGAAATGGTAATTGTTTTATGCCATACCTAACAACAGATGGCAGGAAAAATGAGCAGCAACATATCTCTATTTTGTAAGCAATGAAAATGCTCAGGTAGAGCAGCTGGGCACATTCCCATCTAAGGTTCAAAATCTGTATTTTCAACGTAATACCTTAAATTAAGTATTTTAGGTATTAATACATCAAATTATATAATACCCCTGTTATTGAATTCTCTCAAACAAATCTAGTGAACAAACTGGAAGTTGATTATTATATTCTGTATCAATATGTTAGTTTTAATTTTAATGCTTTGGCATTTCTGCTATGATAGTTGCTATATATGTGATTGAAAATATCCAGGCTTTTGTATCTGCTTTCAATGTCTAATAAATGGACTTCTCCATTTGAATGTTTATCTGTTTGTTAAAAGTCTGTAAAAATGTGTTCCAAAATTATTCAAGCTTCTGAAAATATTCTCCAATAGTCCACATCCTGGTGATAAATATTAGCTATTTCTCCAGGCAAACAAATTTTGGGGGAGGGGGCCTTTGAGCCCAGTCCCTTCTGTAACTATTAAGATTTTTGAGTTCATCCTACATCAGTGATACACTAAGAAATGCTTACTTTTTTTTAACTTGATGTAGAAAATTGTCAGATTATTCCTGTTCATAAGTATTAGAAAATGGCAATTCAATATACAGCTTTACAAGTCATTCAATTGTCTTGGACCTTAAAGGGACATAAATTTGACATTTCCTACTGGTAGTCTATACATCTTCAAGGGCAGCCCAAAGACAGTCAGGCTTGAAATTTGACATTAATTTTAAACTGTTCATGTGTTCCTTCTGGTGTTTTGATTTTACTTTTATACTAGAATCACTCATTTTGTTTTATAAAAAGGTTGTCACCCCCTAAACTTGAAGAAGAAACAAAAGTGTATTTTTTAAATCTTAAAGTAACTTTTTGGACTCAGATCTTTTTTTTGTCCCTCCTTATGTGTAAGTATGTTGACCATATGTCACTAGCCTTGGTTCTAAGGACATAATGCTAAAATATCAATGGCAGTTTTCTTTGGTATCTAAGATTACAGCAAATACAATTATAACCAAAATATTTATTTTCCAAGTATGACTAGGAGGAAAGTGCTATACCATTAAAAAAAAATAAGAGTAAGTTTTAAGTATATGAAGAACCAAATAATATAAAGCCAAACAGATTGAACTAAACAATAGAATACACATAACTTAAGAATATAGGCTGCATATCTGTTGACAACAATGTTAATTAATGTCTTTGAATTGCTGCAGGGAGTGTATACTATAAATTATTATGCTAGAGAAAAATACCATTTCTTCCAGAAAGTACTATCATGGAGGTATAGACCATGACCAGAAATAGTATATTCATAATAACACTGGATGCCTCTATATCTCTTTTACTTCCCACTAATTTGTTGTGTTTTTCAGGTTTTACTCCAAGAGGTGACAGAGGAGGTCGAGGTGGCCGTGGAGGAGGAGGAGGGGGAGGACGTGGTGGCTTTGGAGGTGGCGGAAGAGGAGCACCGCGTGGAACCCCTGCTGCACGGAAAATAGCTTTGGAACACAACGTAAGTGAAGCCACATATAACTTTTAAACAAGGTCGTAATCAGGGGGTTGGAACCCCTCTCCGAAACGTTTGCTCGACTCGCAAAAACGTAACAAAATGGCATATAAACAATTTTTGATGCTTTTTTTATAGTTTTTTTTATTTATTTGACATTCAGAAGTACAAGTCAATGCACATTTGGAGAATTAACGTAAGGTGGCAGTACCGTGTAATGGGAGGGTATGATTCAAGACAATTGATTTAGTCATCGGCAGAGGGGAGAGATTTAGGAATTGTTGATTAGGAACTAACGAACATGCACAAACAGTATTTGCCAGACCCTTGGTACAATCAAGCGTACTGTACGCAGTAGATCATCCAAAGTTATGACCAGATTGTACAAGGGTCTTGTGTGACCATTGCTAGAATTTGGATGTGTGTTAAAACAAACACCTAGTTTTTGCTGATTTTTTGCTAATTTTTGCTGTTTTTATTCTATTTTTGCTGATCACCTAAACAAGGGGTGATCAGCAAAAAATAGAATATGTAAAAAGACGGGAAACAAAAGTGGTTGATGGATTTTCCAGAATCTTGACTATCTGTCTCGATTGAATAATCTAAAGCTCCCAAGACTTGCGCACAGGCGTCAAAGAGGTGGTTTTATAATAACCCATAAGCTTTGAATTATGACCCCTCCTGTCAAAGGCCATTTCAGTTGGATGAATCCTTCAGGACAAGAGGGCATAGTAAGAAGTTGTCCCGGAAGACGGCAGAGACCGGAGTCCACAACCACTTCTTCTCCAGTAGAGTGACTGCCCATTGTAACAATCTTCCTGATACTGCTGTTATTGCTCCCTCCGTTGACGCCTTTAAAATTGTTGTTGACAAGAGTTCGTCCATGAAACCATGGAAGACAAAGTGGGATGCAATTCAGTCGATGGCTCCCTATCATCACTATCATCACTGACCAGTGATTCTACAGGATTTTTTTTCTTTATTTTGCTGAACAATGCAATTTAAGGTAATTAGTCTTCAAAGAGACGAGCTATGATAGGGGTATTGTCAAGTGTTTATTAAGTGTATTAAGTGATTATTAAGTGTTTCAGGCCTTTTCACTTGCCTGTCAGGGTGGAAGTGTAGCCGAAAAGACTTAATAGGTAATATTTTAGATAAGTGTCCCAACAAAAACATACACAGTTATTTATTTCTAGGGGAGGTTCAAGTTACAAATATCAATACAGGTGTATAACATGATTGAAAATATAGTAAATTATGGAAACATGAAAGGTCCATTCAACTTTCTACTTTCTACTTTCTACTTTCTCCATTCAAATTTCTGTGCTAAGATTTTTTCAAAATGTTTTTTCCCCTCAAAATCAATGTAAGTGGCATTTTAAAAAATAGGGACAGAGAATCTTAGCTCTAGCAAACTGCAATAAATATAAAATAAGCTATTTACAAAAGAAAGAGCAAGAAATACCTGAGCATGTGCACTTTGTGTCACTTTCTTCAAATCTTCTTGAGGGCCTGTCGTTATTCTTCCAAATTACTCTTCTAGAACTCCATCACCAAGTGCCATACACATCCTGTCAAATAATTGTAGAATGTGGTATTGTCACCTACTATGTCATAGGTGTCATTTCAATGCTTCAATGCCGATGGTTGGCTAGCATATTCTTGCCGAATTTCGAACTAAAATATTAATGATGAACAGAGAAGGTCTCAAGCCTATACTATTGGAGGCAGTCAAGATAGAAGACTTTTGAGAACCTAATAACTATTGAAAGGACTCTTTATTGAATTTTTTCCTTGATTGGTAGACTGCTCCGTGGTCATCTCATAGTACCAAACTGGTGAACAGTGATTCAGATAGGGATTTGCAAAATAACGATGAACTGAAGGAGATATTAAGAATGGATATCATGTATAAGGATTGTAAAGGACTTAAACGTCCTTTATGAAGGAGGTCTTGCAATTGTAAGGGAGTCCTTATCAAGTGTTTTCAGAATTTTGTTGTGTTTCGTTCAAATTAACCCAACGTTTAAGGTTTTCCCCGTCTATAAAATAGTGTTATCGTGCTATAATAGTGTGAATAAAATATATTCGACTAGAAAAAAACCTTAGCTGTTGTTAAATAACTGAATTTTTTTTCTACTTACTTTTAGGCAAAACACTGTCAAAGCAAATATTCAACAAAATTGAAAACCTTAAATTATTTTTTTCTAGAAACAGGAATTTTGCCCCCTTGTTTGGTTTTATCTGATTTTATTTGCTGCTGTTCCAATAGAAATTTTTGTAATTTTTATTTTAGTCTATTAGATTTTTTAGTGAATTGTAATTAATTTTAAACATAATTTTATTTGAATTTAGATTAACCTTGCTGAAGT
Organism: Artemia franciscana; assembly: GCF_032884065.1. NCBI lineage: Eukaryota > Metazoa > Arthropoda > Branchiopoda > Anostraca > Artemiidae > Artemia > Artemia franciscana. The sequence goes on along the minus strand of NW_027062627.1, from coordinate 20,846 downwards.
CACAGGCACAGGCCGAGATGGTAGAATATTAAAAGAAGATATTGTGAAACATGTTGAGAGTTTGAAAAAAGCCAAGGAGGAAGTGCCCAAACCCCTAGACCAGACTCCTATTATTGAAATACCTGTTCCTGAGCCCATCAAATCTCTACCCACGCCTGTTCGCATCCCTCCTGTCATTGAAAAGGATACCATTGAGCCTATTAAAGGATTCAGAAAAGCAATGGTTAAGACAATGACTGCTTCATTGGTAAGATGTGTTTGTATTAGACTTTATGCTCTTAAATCATTCACACCTGCCAATTTGTGTGAAATTTCGCGATTCGCTCTTTTATTTTTACAGTCTGTTGTTTTTAGGTTATGCCCGAGCCTAACTATAGTCACACGACTACAGCTCCAGTTTATGGTAACTAGGGGTATAGCTGAGGTTTGTTGCGCTAGGGGATAATGTTGACTCCCTTCCCAAAAAAGACGTCAGCAGATGATAGTATTGACGAAAAAACCTCATTTTGGCGTCCCCTTAGAGGCTGCGCCCGGGGACAGCCTTCCCCCCTTTCTCTCCCCCTAGCTATGTCACTGATTGTAACCTAGAGGGGGACAAGATATACGCTATGATTTGAAATTGTATTTGATTTTAAGCCCCTTTTTTAATTATTAGAAGCTTCTCATTTCATTCCTAGCGTTGTCACAGCATTGTTGTTCTTGTCTAATTCGTCCACCTACATAAAGCGAGACTGATCAAACTAATAAAAAAAAGGCGATTGTTATTATTTTTTTTTTTAATACCGATGACAGTGAAAATATAATTGTACTGTTTGATCTGATTAAGTGGAAACTTACACAAACGAATGTATCTTAAAAATAGGAAAAATCAGTAATTTGATTTTTACTATTCAAGACTTCCACATGCAGTGATGCAACTTCTGGTCATAGCTGGTGCAAGTTTAACCAAGAGAAAATTGGGTGAAAAATTAGTAAAAAATCAGTTAAAAACACATTACGCCAAACAACATCAGAAAGCGCAGCTTTCCTTTGAAAGTGTAGTTGTCTATGGGAATCAAAGGATTCATAATGTTAAAGTTTTTATGGACGAAAAGCGAGTTAAATTCAACTACATAGTTTTGCTTATTTATTTTTATGATTCAACTTGGCAACACTGACAAAGATGTGATACTGCCTTATAAACTTCATAATTTTGAAGCAACCCAAAGAAAAATGCTAACAAATTTTGGTTTTCTGGTATAAATAGACTTGAAATAGTTCCAGAGTTGACAAATATTTTTATTTTGGTGTCCTTCATACTTTAACGTATTAGTAAATCAGCGTTGCCGTGCAAGTTCTGCAAGACTTCTATGTCTTTCCATGCATTTGCTTAGGCACGGAAGTTTAGCTTAACGCATATTTGAACGCTACTCTTAAGGGCAGATGATACATATACTGCAAAACTCACTTCCTAATTGGCAGAATTCGAAAGTATTGACGATAAATATGCTGCAATTGTCTCCTCTTGATTGGTGGAATTTGAATGCGTAGACGGTAAATATGCTGCGAAGCTCCATTCCTGATTGGTGGAATTTTGAAGTGCAGATGATAGATATACTACAGAACTCCCTTCCTGATTGGTAGATTCTTAGACAAGGAGTTTTTAGACTTGAAAACTGGATGCTTAGCACGCAGCCAAGCACCGAATTTTAGATGTTAACGGGAACTGCCTGGAATATTGCGTTGGACCATTATCTCACGATTACGCTGCATCTACGAACGTACTATGAATTTACGATTGTACTTAGCCGATAACTGTCTAGCGATAACTGTCAACAAAGCGTAAATGACATTTTAGCGCTAGAGGGTCTGAGAAAATGGCACCTTCAATCTTATTTGTGGTGATATCTTGTTGTTTACTGGCTTCTTCATTTCAAATTCTATTCATTTTAGGTTTTTGTGTATTCGTAGATAAAGATGACTATACAATTATATTTAGAATTATTAATCTCAGTTTAGAGCTCATAAAAGACTTGACTCCAAATATGCCAATAGTTAAGTTTTATTTCCTTTGTTTTGTAGCACATATGATTTTTTTTTATGTAATCCCAACTGTTTTTATTTTTGCATCCTAAAGTTATTAAAAAAAATTATTAAATAATTTTTAAATAATTTAAAAGTAAATAAAATTATTGGTTAGGATTTTAGAGGTAGGATTTTTCGTTGGACCATTACCTCACGATTACACTGCATCTACGAATATACTTGCCCGATAACTGTCTAGCAAAGCTATCGGGCCATTTAACAATCTAAAAAGATTGATGAAATCTTTTTAGAAGATTTCAACAATGAAATGTTAAAATCTTCTCAAAAGGCAACATGACCAAAACGGGTTAAAAGCCCTGCTGGATAAAGCTGGCTTCTCAAGAGTATGGAATGAGAGCCAGCATCCCCATTGCAAACCTGATGGTTTCCTTTGTATGTTGGATTCGCGCCTTAAGAACCAGGAGATTCAGGTTTGGATTACTGGTGTTGAGAAATCGTGCACTCTAAGATTTTATAAGCAGATTAGAGTAGTGCATGGAGAGGAGTTTTGCTTGAGACTGAACGTATCATGGAAAGCGCTAAAGTGTTGGCTTCAGGAGCGAGCAAATTATGTGCCACTGCGTAGGGGACACTGAGATTCTTATGATAAAAATGGCCCGGGGGGTATATGTGCTTGCCCCCTTTGTGGGGACTTTGGGAATGGTGTGGAACACCTTATGAGTAATCACCAAATTTTGGAGGGTTTAACGAATAGATTTTGGGGGGAGATGCACCACGGCTCCCTGGTATCTTGGAGACCTCTTCTTGGGACCTAATTATTGCGGTGGAAGGTCTTATAGAGAATGTTTTAGAGGCACGGAAGTTATGATTTCAAAGTGTTAAGTGCTACTGTTTGATTTGTTAAATTATATATACATATATATATATATATATTCTTTTGTCTTTTTTGCGTGTATGTTCATTCGCTTATCAACGAATATGGCCTATGAATCAACGAATATGGCCACGCAAATACTACAAATCTAAAAAACGCTAGAAAAATATCTGATATGTTGAAAATCTAGTCAGTTAAATTGAACATAGATACATAATTATTATGACACTAAGAATATTCTACGAAAGCCTTCGAGTACGCTTATTTACTTATTATTATTTCTTTTGACTTGACCATGTTAGATTAAAGCTATTTTAACAGACAGACTATATCCTCACAGACCATCCCCTAATTGGATCCCCGACTTACGCCTATTGTCTCTAAGGAGTACAGCAAAGGCAATGGGAGAACATGGGATCCACTGGGGAAGTAAAACACTCCAAGACTCCAGGATTTTTTTGATGATTTGAGCATCCTAGATGAAACATTAGCAAAGTGAAAGCATTCTTGTAGGTTTTTAGAGTTCATGGTGCAAAAGAAGGTTTGAAGATTAATGTTAAGAAGACTAAGTCGCTAAAACTAAGAATAAGTGAAAGTCAAGAGTTGATGTTAGGTAATCTTACTTAGGTTGTATTATTAGTAAAGATGGTGGGTGCATCTGCTATTGATATGGCATTGAGATGCTATTGATATATCTGCTATTGGTAGGTGAATCTGCTATTGAGGAATCTCAGCTTTAACTGCTTAGGGAACGCTAGGCGATTCCAGGTCTTTGCTAGCTTTCTAAAAGAAGCATTGACCAGGCCAGTCTTAAGCTTGACTTCCCGTTGACACGGCCCGCCATATGTATGGCTCTCCTCAGATACATAAACTATACAACCTGTTCGACTGTTTGGCTATCGAGCTGCAGATCTAAAAAGAATTCAGTGTTTGCCATGCTTTTCGTTTTATTGACACCCATCTTCATGCAAAAAGATTCGGCAGTATCCTTGACTGGTTGAAATATTGCTGGAACTTCCTCATTCAGAGGTCTAAGAGACAGGCGTCTTAAAATAGAATGGCTTATGTAATATTTGTCATTTCTATAATTAATGAATGTTTTTGGGGCTGCACCTGCTATTACCAAATACCTACTACGTCACTTTAGTAACGCTGAATTTGTATGTTCGTGTTTGAGATACCCCTCTAAATCTTCCAGGTACTGTAGTTTTTTTTAAATAAATTGCTGGTGTTTTATTTGCATTAAATAAAAACAAATTATTTTAACTGAAAGTAAGGAGTGACATTAAAACTTAAAACGAGCAGAAATTAATCCATATATGAAAGAGGCTGTCCCCTCCTCAACGTTTCACTCTTTACGCCAAAGTTTGACTCTTTCTCACAACTCTACTTTTTAAAACAACAAAACACTTTAGTGTAAAGAGCTGGGCGTTGAGGAGGGGACAGCTCCTTTCATATACCGAATAATTTCTTATCGTTTTAATGTTGCTCCTTACTTTCAGTTGAAAAAAACTTGTTTTTTTTATTGAATTACTATAGAATTTAGGACGGACATAGAAATTCTAATTTTAAGAGAAAAAAATGAAATCAATTAATTCATTCAATTCATATCAAAGCAATCCAGTTGAGGGGAGGAGGTGTATCAGGTTTCAGACCTTCCGAAATTTTGTCCGACTCGTTAAAAAGGGTAACAAAATGGATATAAACAAATTTTTTATTCATTTTTTGAATTTTTTTCTAGCTCCCTCCTTCCCTCCCGAACAAAAATCATGAATACACATTTGAATCCTTTACTTTTTTGATTTTGTGTTTTCTTTAGAAAATTCCTGAATTAGTGTATTGTGACGAAGTAGACGTTACAGAATTGGTTAAGGTTCGAAAGCTGCTGGAGGACAATGCTGTAGTTAAAGATAAAGGAATCAGTCTTTCATACATGCCTTTCTTTATTAAGGTAAACCGCTTTTAATTAGTGCTTATTTTATTAGTTTTAGCTACTGTTGTAAATATATTGTCTCCTTTAATACAATTTTGTGTAATTCACGTCCATAATAAATGAAATTAAGAGACGAAAAAAGCCAAAACAATAATTTGGTGGTTTTTTTTTTACATTCTTCATGGATGAGCTCAAAGATAGCAGTCCCAGAAATATCTTACTTTATTGCTTATGTGCGTCTAAGGTATATGCGTTTTTCTTTTTCTTTTTAGTATAATATTTAATTGCACTATTTTTTTGTACTGTTTCAGATGCGTATACAGGAAATGATTTTGGGGTAGAGGGAATTTGTATAAAACCAAAAGAAAATGGGGAACAACAAGGTAATTACGGGAAAGTATGGGAGAGGTCTTAAAACATGAGAAAAGAACATCCAAGCTTTGTGGCTTACCGCCTCGGCACTTGGCTTACCGCTCGGCACTTACCGCCTGATGTATACTATTTTGAAACTGGAAAGCCCCTCGCATATTGATTTACGATTGCTAAAAGGACGTTATATGGGATTAGGTAGCGATGCTGGGTTCGCTTTCCACCCGATGTTTGCGACTAGTGGTAAGCTACAGGATCGATATTAGCAAAAAGACAAGAGTTGGCTAGATTTGTCAAACGAATGTAAAAACGAAGCAAACCGAATGTAGGCTGTTAGTGGAAAATTATTCTGGCTTTTGGTTTTTAGGCCGTTCGAATTATCACGGCTATAGATTTAAAACAACCTAAAAATTTCGTTGCTTTTTTCGTTTTGTACCTAAATAACTTTAAAAATGTATAGTATCTTTGACAACATTGCAGAGTCATAACTGAGATACAATAAGTTTGTCAGTTGATTATGGACAATTAAAAGCTGGTGTTGTTTCTTCCTCAATTAATAAACTTTAACCAAACAATGTAAGTACACATATATACATGAGAAACAACCTCTCTTCAATTCAATTTTCTGCTTTGCCCGTGAACTGACCTTCAAAAACAGTTTTTCCTAGGGGCGTGCAGGACAAATAAAATTTCTTTGTCGATACAGGTTATTCACATGAACTAACTATACATGCAATACCGATATTTGAAATATCGTACATTTCAATGTACATATCGTCAATGTACATATCAATGTACATATCGTACTTATCAATGTACGATATATACGATAATGTACATATCAATGTACATATCGTACATATGTACATTTTTCTCACCGAGCTGTTGTGGGAGTCAACATAATAATAATAAATAATAAAAAAGCAATCCAAATAATCGAATTATCCAATGTACACAATTTTCCTCCAGCCACCTCATTAAATTGATAAGAAGTTGGTTAGGACAACTATTTATCGATTAAGACAGCACCATTTATCGATTAAGACAGCACCAACAATAAGACTAATAAGTGGATTAGAAAATTAAAACGTGGTCAAGTTTCAAATGTTTTTGCGTCTTCGCATGAGTCAATGTTCCTGATAGTTTTCGCTAGCCAGTCTTATAAGCCATGTTTGTTTTCCATTGGTTATCTGTGCTTGGCACATTTTTGCCGTTAAGAATAAATCGCGAATAGTTCTGCTAGCGAATAAATCTCTTGGATATCCCGTCCAAAAAACAGATTTTGGGAAATTTTAGTTTTAAGTTACTTGGCTGCATTGAAGCATTCTAGTAAATACCAACCAAAAAAGGAGAAAAATCGAGGAGACAGGGAGGAAATCTTCGGGAGGATTTTTTAGACATCATCGATCGATTGAGTACAACCAATAAGCGTATTTGGCTTATCCCTCACAGGACTCAGCCAAAAGTTCAGGGGGGGCGGGGGTACGTGAACTTTTTGTTTCAAGCAAGGGGCTTGCCAGTCTCAACTTTTCTGAAACTTGGCAGATCATTTAGTTTTTATCAATTTTATTGCTTATAAAATAGTGAAGGCTAAGCTAGTGTGCAAAACAAAGGCTTTATATGCAGCAGAACATAGACAGAACATTTCTTTTGAAGAAATATATAAAAATTTATCAATTTATACTTTTCGCAAAAATTTGCGAAAAGTATAATTTCTATTGCATCAATAATCTTTTGTATTCAATACAAAAGTAAAAAACAAGATAAAAAAGACTAACCCTTTGCACACTGATTTTTTCACGCAAAATGGCTCACGGATAACGGATTCGATCGGCAATCTTTCGCATCAATAATCTTATGTATTCAATACAAAAGTAAAAAACGAGATAGAAAAGACTAACCCTTTGTTCACACTGATTGTTTCACGCAAAATGGCTCACGGATAACTGATTCGCAAAAATTGCAAAAATGGTTCAGACAGAAGAGGTGCGTTGCAGCCGCTGAGGCGCGAAAACATCTAAAACAGCATCTGTAAAACATCTAAACAGCAGAGGAATAGGAATTGGCTGAGTCACGCTCTAGAAGCTAAGAACCAATATTCAAAAGTCTAGGCTGTATTAGGCTAGGCTAGCTATGGCTCATTAATAATATAAATTTTACCGTCTATGCTTATTTCCTTAGAAATATCCCAGGCCTTGAGGATTAAATGTTTCTTAGAATGGCTCTCGTGTTCTTTGCCATATATTAAAGGATGACTTCAGACAAATATTATTAGTTTCTCTGTTCTTTCCATTGTATGATTCGAAAAAGGTTTCAATTCAAAATAATGGATGGCTATTGTAACACCTCGGTAGAAATTAGTAAGTAAACAATTCGTTGATTTAAATAGCTATCGTAGCACTAAAAAACGAACGCTAAATTTCACTACTTTTACAATCCCAAAGGAAATAGAAAATGAAAAAAAGGCCACTTATTAAATACACTTACAAAATATGCCACGAAGGAGTTGATATATCTGATTGCACCGTAGTTAACGGGGTGTAGGTTATTGTGATGCCTAGTAGTTCTGCTGATCTGTAGAGATGGTGGAAAATAGATCGGTGTTTCTGGTTTGCTAATAGTACATTTTCGAAATTTCATTATTAACTCATGTCTTCGAGCGAATAATGTGGGCATGTTCAAGAGCACTTTCATAGTTGCCGAAGCAGGGTTCAAGCATTATTGTAGTAGTACTTTTCGAGGGCCCCAAGCGGGACAGCAGTACCCGAGATAAAATATCTTTGAGAGGACACAGTATGAAAAGATATTAAATAGCGTAAAGAGCAAAAAACTGGTAGTTACAAAAATATCTGTATGTATTTTAACCAGGGATTACGAAATAATCCAAATTATTTATTTACTAATAATTACAATGTAAACTATATATATATACACAGCTGTCCGGGGAAGGCTAAAAAAATCCTGATAATGGACGGATGCAATCCTCTAATTCTCAACCAATAACAAAAATCATTTATAAAAAACTAAAAAAAGGGACAAAAACACACTCCCAACTAACAAATAATACCAAAATCTTGCAAAAAAGAAAAAAAAAATCAACCACCCTCTCCCAATAAATGTTTCTTAAACTTTACTTTAAATGACCCAATGTGTTCAGTGTCCCCATTGCCAGATGTGATATCATTCCAAATAGTCTCAGATAAAAACCTAACTCCGAAACGGGCACGAAACCTGCACTAAACTTTTGGTTTCCTTAAAAAAACAAACATATTCAAGAGCACTTTCATAGTATCTGAAGTGGAGTCCAAGTATTATTGTTGTAGCATTTTTGTACATCTTCTTGTTCTACTGACATGCAAGCAGCGTTTTGAGTTTGAGGACCCCAAGCGTGACAGCAGTACCCGAGGTTAGTTCTGATGTAGGTTGTATAGGCCAGTAGGAGCTGACGATCCGAGAAGCCCAACCTGCGCATACTTGTTAAACTCGTGATTGAGTAGTGGTCTTTACGTCCAATACTGTCTACTTGCAGCTTAAACGAGCAATCACTTATAAATGCTACACCTGGGATTGTTGCAGAGAAAACAGTTGGAAACGGCACATCTGGGGTTGTAATGTCACGCCTGAGTGGATTGAATTGTAGAACTTTCGATTTCTGTTCGTTCACTTGTAGGTCATTTGGATTGACACTGGGTGATGAAGTATTGACGCAGCCGTTGAATGAGCCATAAACATGCAACAAAAAACGGATAAAATCTGACGAATGACGCAAAAATAACCGTTTTTAGGTAAAAACGGTAGCAATATGGACCAGGGGTAACTGCATTTGTTTCCATTTTCATAATTTAGCTTGCGGTTTTTCTGGGTAAAGCTCAATGGTATTTGCTGTTCCTTTGAGATAAACTTCCGTTTTTTCGCCTATTACCATTTTCCATACTCTTTTTCACCATGTTTCATACTCTTTGGGGATGATTTAGATGACACCATGGGCTTTCTCTTCCTTGGAGTCAGTAATGTCAATTAATCTATTGCTTTATGATATTATTATCTATTGGTTAATCTTATGATTATGATCTTGTAATTATAATATAATACTATCTATTGCTTATAAGATACGATTAATATATTGCTTCTTTTAGGCTGCATCCTTAGCGCTTCGTCATTATCCATTGTTGAATTCAAGTTTGGACGAACCTTGTGAAAACATAATATACAAAGCGGCGCATAATATTGGTCTGGCTATGGACACTCCTAATGGTCTAGTTGTGCCAAATGTTAAGCACGTCCAAGCGTTGAGTGTACTGGACGTTGCCCAAGAGCTGTCTCGACTTATTGACGCTGGATTGCGGGGAGCTTTAAAACAGTCTGATTTGACAGGTGGCACGTTTACTTTGTCCAATATTGGCTCAGTAAGTTGTTTAGCTCTATTTTTTACTTTGTTTTATATTTACATTTTCATCTTTGTTCCTCTTTTTTCCTTCGACAGTTTTCAAATTTAAATTTTGTCTAAGAAATGTCGATGTAATGCTCCAGCAATGGGAAATTTGGGGTTTCTCTCTTCTTATTAAAACATTTTTAAGTTGTCACTTCTTAATTAATTTTTTCCTTTCTCAATTACTAGGAATTTTTTTTTATTCATCTTTTATTTTTCTCAATTTTACGTGCTATATTTATGGCCTTTTTTACATTTTCCAGATTTAAGACCTCTTAATTTATGACGTTTTCTTGAATTCTTAAATTAACAGTTTTCTTAAATCAACAGTCTGATTTAACAGGTGGCACATTTAAATCGTCCAGTATTGGCTCAATAAGTGGTTTGGATCTACTTTTTTTTTACTCTGTTTTATGATTACATTTTTTTTTTTGTTCCTTTTTATCTTTGCTTTGGCAGATTTAAATCGAAATCTTGTCTAAGAACTGTCGATGTTCCAGCAATGAGAAATTGGAGTTCCCTCCTTATTAAAATGTTTTTTTATGTTATCAGTTCTTAATTTATTTTTTCCTGTCTTTTTTGTATTCGCCTTTATTTTTCTCAATTTTACGTCCTATATCTATACCCTTTCGTATATTTTCTAGATTTAAGAGGTAATTTGATGTTTTATTTGTCCCTGAATGGCTCTTTTCCTATTCTCCTTCATCTTCTCCCTGTTTAAGTCCAACCCCCTCTCAATGAGACTTTCAAACGTTGTCAAACGTTATTATTTCTATTTCTCTCTTATCACGTTTTTTTTTGTGTCAATTCGTCATTCATCTTAATTTATTTTCTCCTTCTCTTTTTGTCGCTAATTATAGTTTTTGATTAGTTTATCCACATACAGTTTTATCATACTTCAAGATAAGCCTTTTTTATTCCAAAGCTAAGATTATTTCAAAGATATATAGAATGAGAAATAAGTAACTTAATTTTTTGGTTTCTACTCGTATTTCACAGGCGAATTTTTTTTTTTTTATGTTAAAATTCAGCATAAAAAATAATTTTCTGCTTTACTAGTAGTTTTATAGATTGAGGAAAATTCGTCAATTCGCATCTAGATAATTTTTATGGCACTTGGTATTAACCAAGTGACATATAACAATCGCAAAATCTGTCGGTCTGTCCGGCTTTGCTACTTTAGGCACTTCCAGGTAAGCTAGGACGATGAAATTTGAAAAAGTATCAGGGACCGGACCAGATTAAATTAAAAATATTGTTTTTCCCAATTTGACCATCTGGGAGGGAGTGGGGGGCCAGTTAATTCGGAAAAAAATGAAGTATTTTTAACTTACGAACGGGTGATGGGATCTTAATGAAATTTAATGTTTGGAAGGATATCGTGTCTCAGAAGTCTTATTTTAAATCCCGAACAGATCTGGTGACATTGAGGGGGGGGATTGGAGGGGGAACCTAAAATCTTGGAAAACACTTAGAGTGGAGGGATCGGATGAAACTTGGAGGAAAAAATGATCAGAAGTCGTAGATACATGATTGACATAACCAGAACAGATCTGCTCTGTTTTGGAGAGTTTGGGGGGGGGGGGGTTAATTCTGAAAAATCCGAAAAAATGAGGCATTTTTAACTTACGAAGGAGTGAACTTATTTTAATGACATTTGAAGTTTGGAAGGATATCGTGTCTCAAAACTCTTATTTTAAATCCCGACCGGATGTGGTGACACTGGAGGGAGTTAGGGGGAACCTAAAATCTTGGAAAACACTTAGAGTGGGATCGGGATGAAACTTGGTGATTTGTGCTAAACACATTCTTCTTGGAAGTCCCCTACTATTTTGTCACCTTGATCTCATGTTCCAAATGGTGTTTACAACTGGAATAGTTCCGGCCTCATCTTGTTGTCGTCTTACTCCTGTTCCAAAAAAGAATAAATCGCTGAATGAGTGTTCTTCATATCGCCCTATTACATGTGCTACTACTTTCTGCAAGATTTTTGAAACACTCATAATGCCAGAACTTACAGATAAATGCTACATGCCGCCATATCAGTTTGGCTTCCAAAAAGGCCTAGAGTGTGCCCACACGATTACTGCACTATCGTCAATACTTATAGATGCTGATAAGTCTGGTAATTCGCTCGTCCTAGGGAGTCATGATGTAAGCCATGCTTTTGACTCTCTGATTCACGCACAAATTCTCCTTGAGCTATATAAACGTGGAGTTGACACGTCTGCCATTCGTGCTTTGTATGATACGTATAAAACCATCTTGCTGTTGTAATCAGGCTATCTGATGGGACCGTAACACGTTTGGTTATTCCAGTCCGTCGAGGCGTCAGACAGGGTGCCCTTATCTCTCCAGTTGCCTTCAATAACTGTATCCTGAATGCCCAATCCAGCGCAGTTCCTTCGTGTATTTTAAAAGGGATTGATGTGTCAATTATCGCTTATGCAGATAATAATTTTAACCCCAGTCGTTCGAAAGAAATTTTGCTATTTTAAGTAAGGAATATGCTAAAATTAACCTTACATTCAACAGAGAAAAATCGGACGTGGTTCTGTTCAACTGGGGTGAAACTCGAGCAGGATTTACTATTATTCTCTACGGCGTACCAATTTCCCCAAAATCACAAATGAAATATTTAGGGCTTCCTATCGGTGACACTCTTAAAGCAACTAAAAGGCTCTTGATCCTTCTTTTCCAACGTCAAAAAGCAACTGCATACGGATAATTGGTAGCAAACAAACTTCGACTCGACCGCAAACTGCTAGCGAAACTTTACAATGCTTCTGCACTCCCAAATTTCCTATAACTTGCACCTTTTTGGCGTACTTTTACGAAAACCGAGCCGAAGGAGCTTCGGCAAATCTATTTTCGGTATGCCAAATACCTGCTTGCCCTTCCACCATGGTCAAGCAATTCCTGGGTCATTAAAAGATATCATAGACCCGAATGCTTCCATGAGAAAAAGCATAGAAGCTTATAATACTAGAATTGGTCGGCACCCATGGAGCGCTATTTTGATTCAATGAATGTTTTGCTTTTGTATGTTTTAATCGTTCTTAAGTAAGGTGAAGTTTTGTTTAGTTTGTTAGGTCATTTTCTTTTTCCTCTTTTCTTTCATTCACATTATACTCCGTTTTTCATGTGTATTATAACGGGTTATAAATAAATTCAATTCAATTCAATGAAATTTGATATTTAGATGGAACTCATGTCTCAGAGCTCTTATTTCGAATCCTGACCAGATCTTTTAACATTGGTGGGAGCTGGAGGGGGAAACTGGAAATCTTGGAAAACGCTCATAAATGTTGTAGATACGTGATTGACGTAACCGGACTGGATCCGCTCTCTTTGGTGGAGTTAGGTGGTGGGGTTCATTGCTTTGGCGAGTTTGGTGCTTCTGGACGTGCTAGAACGATGAAAATTGGTAGGTGTCAGGGAGCTGCACAAATTGACTTGATATAGTCGTTTTCCCAGATTCAACCATCTGGGGGACTGAAGGGAGAGGAAAAGTTAGAAAAATAGAGGTATTTTTAACTTACGAGTGGGTGATCGGATCTTAATTAATTTTGATATTTAGAAGGATATCGTGACTCAGAGCTCTTATTTTAAATCCTGACCGGCATTAAGCCTCTTATTTTCCTTTTAAATCAATCTGTTGATTCATAGAATTTTGCTAGAGCTCATACCATATGATCTCTTGGCTCTTAGCTCTTCTTGCCACGTCAAAAGTGCCATATGAGCTCTTAGGTCTTGTTTTTGTTTTGTTTTAATTCAAAATTGGTTTCAATGTTTTGTCATATGAGGACAAAACATATGAGGAAAGTTGTGCTTATGTTTCAGTTTGTGTTTCTTTTTTTGGAGGGGGGGACTATGCAAACAACTATTTTTACGTAATTTTCTAGGAATTGTTTTTTGAAACATATTTGAAACAAAAAACTATGAAATTAAAAATTTCTTCTTATATAGTTTGGTGGAACATGTGCCAAGCCAGTAATTCTTGCTCCAGAAGTTGCTAGTGGTGCTCTAGGAACTATACAGGTATGCAAATGATTCCTTAGAATTGCTTTCTGCGTCTAATTAAAGCTAAATCAAAATATAGTAAAAGGTAAAAATTCTAATCAAGGCAGTGTAAAATTTTGAACATATATATACAGTCAGCTTATGCTAGCTCGAAATTCACGGGATCACGATTTTTTCTCGCGTTATGTGTAGTTTGGCTTGTGAAAGTAACGAATTATGCATGTAATCCAAATGAAAATTCGGGTTCCAGAGGTACTTATTCGCTAAATTTATTCCCAACAGTCACTTAAGAAAGTTAAGAATAACTTTATTAGTGCATTATAGATTTGACGTATCATGATTCGACTTTCGAATGTCTAGACTTGACTTTCAAAAGTCAATAATAATTCTAGTTTGCTAGGAAATAGACTCCTAAACATTAACCGAATCTGATACAAAAATATGTTAAACAAAAATAATACATATCAAAGTATACATGTTGCATTCTGCATTCTGGGGTTTTGACTAACAGAGGTCTGTTGAAAAAACTTCGATATGCAGAGGTAAACTTTGACTTGTGAAGGCTAAGTGAAAATTAAATGACGACTTATTTTCTGAACTTCGAGTTCAGTAGTAATTTTCGGGTCACTTTTACTTCCAGAGTAAAAATATAAATGCAAAAGTATTTCAAGTTGTGCATGTTTTTTTTGTTTTTTTTTTTTATACTTAGAGAGGTTTTTCCAAAGGGATTGAAAATAATTTGATATATCCAGGATTTCGAGCCATCGAGGTTCGAGTTATCGAGACTCGACAGATATATTTATACGAGTTAAGCTGAATTGACATGTATATATATATATATATATATATATATATATATATATATATATATATATATATATATATATATATATATATATATATATATATATATATATATATATATATATACTAGCTGTTGGGGTGGCGCTTCGCGCCACCCCAACACCTAGTTGGTGGGGCGCTTCGCGCCCCCCCAAGCCCCCCCTCGCGCGTAAGTCGTTACGCGCCATATTAGTTACGCGCCATTGTAACACCTAGTTGGTGGGGCGCTTCGCGCCCCCCAAGCCCCCCCGCGCGCGTAAGTCGTTACGCGCCATATTAGTTACGCGCCATTGTAGTTGTGTCCCTGTGTCCCACCTGTGAATAGAGATAGATATAAATATATGTTTTTAACTACGTAAAACATGCGAATATACAACATTCTTCGCTGTCCCATTGTCTGTGCATATAAATAGATTGTCAGGTTTACTGACTCTTGAACATGCAACATATAATTGTCCATGGGAAAAACAATCCGTATTCAGATCTATACCTCATTATTCTAATGATGTGTCCCTGTGTCCCGGTCGTCATTTATATTCCCTGTGTCCCGGTCGTCATTTGTGTCCCGGTGTCCCAGTTTGTAATTTCTCTTTGAGTGTCCCGGTCGTCATTTATATTCCCTGTGTCCCGGTCGTCATTTGTGTCCCGGTGTCCCGGTCTGTAATTTCTATTCGAACAATCCCTGTGTCCCGGTCGTCATTTATATATCCCGCCTGTGCCCCCGGCGTCCCCGTTGTAGTTGTGTCCCTGTGTCCCGGTCGTCATTTATATTCCCTGTGTCCCGGTCGTGATTTGTGTCCGGGTGTCCCAGTCTGTAATTTCTCTTTGAGGTTCCCGGTCGTCACTTATATTCCCTCTGTCTCGGTCGTCATTTGTGTCCCGGTCGTCATTTGTGTCCCGGTCTGTAATTTCTCTTTGAGTGTTTTTTCTTTTTAGTTTTTTTTTTAGTTTTTTACCTTTTTTCTTTTTTCAGTTTTCTTTTTCTTCTTTATTTTTCAGCGTCACTATGAAGTACATATCGACGAACCTTTGTTTTTTTAACTTAAATCTGGTAGGCATTGATGACCTTATCCAAGTCAAACTCCCAAACCCAATCATCATCGCTATCATTTTCAGTTTTGATATGTTTTGACTCTGGCTGTCCAGGTGGATTTTCATCTAACTGCGCGGTTTTGCGTTCTTTAGCCGCAAGCCTGTTTTCTTGCTGTTCTTGTGATTCCTCGGAACGCTTTCTTTTCTTACTTTCTCTATCAGCAGCAAGTTTTTTGGCATAAACTCTTTGAGCAGCTTCCTCGGCTGTTGCCATTGTAGGTTCTTCAGTCATTTTACAATTAAACATTTTTCCGTGAACAAATGTCTTAAATACCGTTAATGACGTCACCGTCAAAGCAAAAATGACGACAACTAATTTCATGACGTCAGTCAACACAGAAACATGACGTCACCTGATCCACAGACAGACAGACAACTTATTTTTATATATATAGATATATATATATATATATATATATATATATATATATATATATATATATATATATATATATATATATATATATATATATATATATATATATATATATATATATATATATATATATATATATATATATATATATATATATAAGGCGATTACTTCCACTTCACATCTGGAAGCTTTTGTCGAATGAAAAAAAAAGAAGGAACAAACTAG